>NC_056746.1:885693150-885710650 GCF_019279795.1 Protopterus annectens | reverse complement strand
GGGGGAGGCAAACAGGTCTATCTCTGGGCTCCCCCATTTGTTTATCAACATGTTGAATGTCTTTGTTTCCAGTTTCCACTCGTGTGGGTTCATGAGATTTTTGCTTAGTTCATCTGCCAGTGTATTTAGCTTTCCTGGCAGGAAGTGAGCCTGTAGTTAAACTTGGTAACTCAAGGCTGTGTTCCACAGAGCCATGGCTAGTCTGCAGAGAGGGTATGAATGGGTTCCCCCCTGCTTGTTTATGTACCACATAACAATGGTGTTTTCAGTCTTTATCATTAATTGTCCCGGAAGAATGTCCTTGAAGGCCGTCACAGCATTCTGTACAGCTAACATTTCTTTTTGATCGATATGCAGTTGCATTTAATGTGGGTTCCATTTGCCCTGAATGCACTTCCCTGCCAAGTGAGCCCCCCATGCATAGTCTGATGAGTCTGTTGTTAGGGTTTGGGCAGCAGGGGGAAGAGTGAATGGCAGTCCCTTGTTTTGGTGGCAGGCCTCTGCCCACTAAAGGAACTCTATCTGTAGGCAAGGTATGATGGGAATTATTGCTTCTAGATCCAGAGAATGTTGACACCATAGGGTTTTTAGATACCATTGTAATTTCCTCATATGCAGTCTTGCATATGGAATTAGGAGAATATAAGAGGCCATAAACCCCAAGGCTTGCAGTATTTTTCTTACAGATAGCAGGGTCTTTGTGGCCATTAGTTTGAAGTAGGCTGTCAAATGAACTTGTTGATCGGGCGTGAGGAAAGCCATCTGGGAAGTTGTGTTCAAGCTTGCTCCTAGGAATACAATTTGTTGGCAGGGTACAAGTTGTGATTTCTTTTCGTTTATTGTGTATCCCAGAGAAGTTAGCACATTTTGTACAAACGCCAGGTGATTCAATAGTATGCCCTGGCTTTCTGCCTGAATTAGACAATCATCCAGGTATGGGTATATCTGAATATTTCTTTGCCTGCAAAATGTACTGGAGCTAGGCGCTTTGTGAATACCCTGGGCACAGTAGACAAGCCAAAGGGCAGTGCAGAGAAAGTACATTTTTGTACCTACCATAAATGTAGTTGTTCGAGTGTTCACCCTGCTGCAGTCATCACACTTGGGTTATCCTGTCGTCAGGCGGTCCCGCAGTCGGCCGGATTTCCAAAGTCTTGGTCCGACGTCGGTTGCTGTCACCTCATCCCTGACGTCAGTGCGCCAGGGGTACATATATTGCAACCGACACCATTTTCTTCAGTTTTTCTTGCCCCAGATGTCAGGTGCCCCCAAAAAGGTGATCCAAATCAGTACCAAAAAGTGAGAACACTGTACAGACACAAAAACCCTTCAGCTATAAGCAAATACATCAGTAAGGCATAGCAGATATTTAGCCAGTAGATCAGAGGGGTTGGAGGGAGGGTTTGGACTGTAGTAGGGTGAACACTGAACATCTACATTTATGGTAGGTACAAAACTGTACTATGTTCATCGTGTTACCCTGCTGCAGTCATCACACTTGGGTTGAGTCCCAAAGCTAAGGTAGGGTGGAGGCATTATAGAGGGTTAGAGGAGGCAATGAGTCCCTGCAGAACTGCAGTGACGAAGCCTGCCCTGGACTTAGAATAAATAGATAAGTGATAGTGTTTGGTGAAGGTGTGTACAGAACTCCAAGTTGCAGCTTCTAAAATTTCCTTGGTAGGAACCCCCCTGAGAAAGGCTGTAGAGGTAGCTGTTGCCCTGGTAGAGTGGGATCTAATGGTAGGAGGAACTGGTTTCCCATGATAGGTATAGCAGAACCGTATGCAATGGCCTATCCATTTAGAAATGGTTTGCTTGGAAATGGCCCTCCCTTGAGAAGCTGTAGCATAGGAAATAAAGAGCTGGTCAGTTTTTCCTGAAAGCCTTAGTTTTATCCAAGTAATATCGAAGCTGCCTGTGAATGTCCAAGGAATGTAGGAGTCTCTCACCTTTGTTCTGTGGATTAGGGAAGAAAGTGGGTAGATGGATGGTTTGATTTAAAGCTACACTGGAAACCACCTTAGGCATGAAGGAAGGATTAGTTCGTAGAGAAACTCTGTCTTGATGAAAAATGAGGAAAGGTTCCACTGCCATAAGTGCCTGTAATTCTGAAACTCTCCTAGCAGAAGTTATTGCCAGGAGCAGGGCAGTCTTCCAAGATAGGAACTGAAGGTCTGCAGAAAAAGCTGGTTCAAAGGGAGGTAATGTTAGTTTTTCCAGAACAAAGTTGAGGTCCCATGTTGGTGTAGGAGCCCTTCTAGGAGGTCTAATGTTTTTTGCCACTCTGAGGAACTGCCTTAGGAGTGGATTTGAAAATAAAGGTGGATTCGTGTCGTAGTGAGCTGAAATAGCTGAAGCATGGATTTTAACTGAGGAGAAGGAAAGTCCTTTATGCAACACCTCAGCTAAATACTGCAGAATGTGAGGCATATGAGGCTGAGTTGTGTCTTGGCCTTTAGCTTGGTTCCAAGCAGAAAACCTTTTCCATTTGTCCGAGTAAGCCTTCCTGGTGCTTGGCCTCCTGGCTTCTAGAATAACATCCAGTACTGCTTGTGAAAGAGGGGCTGGTTGGCTGCTTAATTGATTTGCCATGCAGCCAGGTTTAAGGTTTTGATCTGGCTGTGTAGAAACTGCTTGTCTTGCTGTGTGAGCAAATGAGGTATTTGAGGCAATATCCATGGTGGGCTGTGAGCCATATTCTTCAATAGTGGGTACCAGTGCTGGCGTGGCCAGTCTGGGGCTATGAGAATCATTCGAGGTTTCTCCTTTATGACCTTCAAAAGAACCTTTGTGAGAAGAGGTAATGGAGGAAAGGCATATGCTGGCAGGTTTTTCCAACTGAAGGAGAGAGCATCCACTTTCCAAGCTTGTTGGTGGAATGTCCTTGTACAAAATTTTGTCATCTGGTAGTTTTGAGGACTGGCAAACAGGTCTATATTTGGTAGGCCCCATCTTTGAGTTATCATTGCAAATATTTGTGGGTCTAGCTTTCACTCATGGGGATCTTTGATGTTTCTGCTTAGGTCATCTGCCAATGTGTTTTTCTGTCTTGGCAGGAAGTGAGCTTGTAACTGGACTTGGTAGGTCAGAGCTGTGTTCCATAAGATTATTGCTTGCCTGCAAAGAGGGTAGGAATGTGTGCCCCTTGTTTGTTTATGTACCACATTACTGTGGTGTTGTCCGTCTTTATTGCCAGTTGTCCAGGCTGTAGTAGATCCTTGAAGGCTGTCAGAGCTTTCTGTACAGCTAGCATCTCTTTTTGGTTTATGTGCAGTTTTCTTTGTTCTGCAGTCCATAGGCCTTGAATGCATTGCCCTGCCATGTGAGCCCCCCAGGCATAGTCTGAAGCATCTGTTGTGATAGTTTGCCTGGGTGGGGGCAAGGTGAAAGGCTGACCCTTGTTGAGGTGACATGCCTGTGACCACCATAGAAATTCCTGTTGAAGGCAGGGAATGAGAGATATCACTGTGTCCAAGCTGTGGCTGTGTTGAGACCATACGCTTTTTAGGTACCATTGTAATTTCCACATATGCAGTTTTGCAAATGGTATTATCAGAATGCAAGATGTCATGAAGCCCAAAGCCTGCAGAATTTTTCTTGCAGTTAATTGGGTCTTTGTTGCCATTGTCTTGAAATACTGAGTCAGTTGTAATTGCTTGTCTGGTGTAAGATAAGCCTTCTGGGCCGTAGTCCAAGCTGGCACCCAGGAATGTCATTTTTGTGAGGGTACTAGTTTTGACTTCTTTCGCTTACTGTGTACCCCAGACAATTTAGTAGATGCTTCACAAAAGCCAGATGTTGTATGAGAATGTCTTTTCTTTCTGCTTGGATGAGGCAGTCGTCCAGGTATGGATATATTTGTATTCCTCTTTGTCTGCAGTATGCAATTACTGGTGCCAGGCATTTTGTGAATACTCTGGGCGCAGTAGATAAGCCAAAGAGCAGTGCAGAGAATTGATAATGGGTTGAACCTGCAATGAAACGGAGGTATCTTCTGCAACTTTGTCTGATAGGGACATGCAGGTATGCCTCCTTGAGGTCCAATGTTACCAGCCATGCTTCCTTGCCCAACATGGGAAGTAGCTGCTGTAGTGTTAGCATTTTGAATTTGGGAACTTGTAATTGTTTAGAATTGAAAGGTCCAGAATTGGTCTCCAAGCATTTTCTTTCCTGGGTACTAGGAAGAGTCTTGAGTAAAATCCTTGGCCTTGCTCTCGAGTTGGTACCCTTTGAATGGCTCTCATGGCCATGAGAGCTGTAATTTGTTTTTGAGCCTCTGCCCTTTGATTTTGTGGCAGGTTTGGCATTCCTCTTTTTATTGGCAAGGTATGAAAGTGGAATCTGTATCCCCGTAAAATTATGTCTATGACCCATTTGTCCTTTGTGACCATGTGCCAGTTGTCTACAAATAATGCTAGTTTTCCCCCCAGGGGGGCTGACAAAAGAGCTTTGTTTGGCCAGCTGAGGTGCAAGTCATTGAGTTTGCCTTCTGGTGGCTTGAGACTTGTCTTCTCCTCCCTTCTGGGTTGGAGTGGTCCACTGGCGAGGTTTATACTGAGCTTGTGGTTGTCCTCTGCCCCTTGGGCGCCTGTATTTACCCCTCTGAGGCCTGTCAGTGGCTGGAAAGGACCAATTTTTGGTTGGCCAGTTTCTGCTGAAGCGAGGGGGGTGTACCTGTAGGAAATCTTTGACTGTCAGCATTGATTTTGCCTTATCTTCCATTTTCTTTAAAACTTCTTCTGCTTTAACACCAAAAAGAACATCCTGCTGCAAGGGAGCATCTAGTAGTTTTGCTTTAACATGTTCAGGCAGACTTTGTTCCTTTAACCAGGCATGCCTACGTATAACTGATCCAGTGACAGCTGCTCTGCAGGAGGCCTCCAAAGAATCAAACCCACATTGTAAGGTATATGTTTACCCACCTGCTCGGTGGCGTGCAACAAATCCTCTACTTCTTTCAATTCAGACTGTTGAGGAAGGGTTATCTTTTGTTTTAACTGAGAGATCAGAAATTGCTGATACTTAAGCATATGAAATTGACAGTTTAGAGCTCTCATAGCTAAAGTGGCTGAGGTGTAAACCTTTTTCCCCCATCTGTCCAGTGCTCTTGAATCCCTTTCAGAAGGTACTGGATTTTTAGCCATGGAAGCCTTAGCCCCCTTGGGACCCTGGGAGATAGTCTTTGGGTCAGCTACTGGGCTTTTGTAAGGAAATTTATGGGAATCAGGTACTCTGTAGTATCTGTCAGGCTTGGCCGGGGCAGGAGGCAGAGAGTCAGGGTTGAAACTGGATTCTAAATAAACATCATCCACAATGTCCAAAACAGGAGGGATGGCTAGAGGTCTGTGTTGGGGGAGTAAAAGAAACTCTCTGAGCCTTTTCTTGGAATCAGAGTAATCCTGACCTTCCCAGTGAAAATGTTCCCTCATAGTGTGTAAAGTTTCCCCAAAAGAGTAATCTTCTGGAGGGGAAGCTGAGGGAATAGAGTCCTCAGCATCAGAATCTTCATAAGGAGAGAAGGAATAGTCTTGGTCTTCAGAGGAATCCGAAGAAATAGACAGTTGTTCAGAGGAAGCAGATTCTTCCTCTTGTCTAGGCCTTTTGTCAGGAAGAGGCTGGGAACCCCTGATAAGAGAAATCAGATCTTCAGCCATCTTGAGCATCTGTTTCTTAGGCATAGGGTCTTTAACAGGAGACTGAAGTGAAGCCTTTTTCGATTTGGAAGGAGTCTTCGATTTTGAAAACATTTCGACTGTAAGAGTAGTCGGTCTGAAAACTCCTTCAGAAGGCGAAGGTGTTTCAGAAGTACCGGCGTCCTTGGAAGGTAAGTCGTCGGTAGGGCCTGAAGTAAAAGGCTGCGTCGGCCTAGTACATTCCGTCAAAATATCCGTAGCGGTCTCGGGTTCCTCAACTGCGGTAGTCAGAGGCTGCGTTGGAGCCTCACTGATAACCGGAGACCGGATCAACCGAGGCCTCAGAATCGGGCTTAGGCCTGGGCTGTTGATCCTTATTCCCTGCGCTTTTTGTGCATGCGGTAGCTCCGACGGCATGTTATAATTAAATTTTCTGCCAAAAAAGTGTCGTGCGAAATCAAATCGTCCTTTAATAGTACGTTTATTAAATCTAGCACAAAAATGACAAGATGTGACGTCGTGATCAGGGCCTAGGCAGGGTATACAATAAGAATAAAAATCCTTATGAGGTATTTGCTTCCCACAAGAAATACAATTGTCAACTTTTTCTGACATCGGTCAGAGGCAAGAAAAGTTTCCCCAACGGGGTACTTAGCTTTATAGAAGACTTCGATCTGAAACTCGAATTCGAAAATCTCAGGAGTTGGCCGACCGGCACTTGCGAACTGCTTCTGCTTCAGGCACCGCGCGGCAAGAAAGACTGGAGAAAATGGCGTCGGTTGCAATATATGTACCCCTGGCGCACTGACGTCAGGGATGAGGCAACAGCAACTGACGTCGGACCAAGACTTTGGAAATCCGGCCGATTGCGGGACCGCCTGACGACAGGATAACCCAAGTGTGATGACTGCAGCAGGGTAACACGATGAACATCTGATAGTGCACAAAGCCTGCTTTGAAGAGTAGGAATCTTCTGCAAGATTCCCTGACTGGGATGTGCAGGTAGGCTTCCTTTAAATCCAGTGTTGCCAACCAGGCATCCTTGCCTAACATAGGAAGCAACTGGTGAAGAGTTAGCATCTTGAATTTTGGGACCACCAAAAAGGTGTTTAGGGTAGAGGTCCAGGATAGGATGACAGGAGTCATCTTTTCTGGGCACCAGGAAAACTTGAGTAGAAACCTTGTCCCCTTTCCTCTTCTGGGATAGTCTGAATAGCCCTTATACTTGAGAGAGAACTTGCTTTTGAGCCTCTGCCCACTGATTTGGGGGAAGACCTGGCCACCCGTTTGGGGTTGGTAAAGTGTGGAAGTGGAATCTGTATCCTTAGGAAACTATATTTAAAACCCATTTGTCCTGGGTAGTGAGTTCAAAGGTTTTTGCCTGCAGAGCAATCTTTCCCCCTAAAGGAGCAGTCAGTTGAGAAGGGCTTGGAAGTTTTAAAGTTAAGTCATTGAAACAGTTTACCATAGTGGGGAGTCTTAGTACTCCCTGCTTTGGAAGTGGGAGCTCCCCACTGCTTAGCCCTGTGTGTACCTTGGGACTGAAGCCTGGGTGTTCTGCTGGTTCTGGGTTTGGACTGAGAATGCCTGGAAGAGGCACGAAAGGACCAATTCTTAGAGGGCCAATGCCTACTAAATCTTGGAGGCTGTACTTGCAGGAAATCTTTAGCAGTTTGCATAGATTTAGCTTTTTCCTCTATCTTTTTAAGTACTTCTTCGGCTTTGTTGCCAAAAAGGCGGTCCTGGTTTAAGGGAGCATCCAGCAATTTAGCTTTAACATGATCTGGCAAAGATTGCTCCTTAAGCCAAGCATGCCTTCCAAGTACAGACCCAGTGACAGCAGCCCTGCAAGATGCCTCTAGTGAATCAAAACCACATTGCAAAGTATGTTTTCCAACTTGTTCAGCAGAAAGCATTAAATCCTGTAAATCTTTATTTTCAGCACAATCAGGAATCAACATCAGTTTCTGTTTAAGCAATCCAATAATATGCTGCTGACACATGAAAATGTCAGTTTAAGGCCCTAATAGCCAAGGTTGCAGAAGTGTATACCTTCTTAGCCAATCTATCCAGCGCCCTGGAATCTCTATCAGAGGGGGTAGGATTTTTGGCAGTAGTAGCTTTAATGCCCTTGGGTCCCTGTGAAATGGTCTCAGGATCGGCAGTAGGATTTTTTTAAGAGGAACGTGTGAGAGTCAGGAACCATGTAATATCCATCTAGTTTTCTGGGAACAGGAAATAAGGAGTCAGGGGCCAAGCTAGATTCCGAAAAGGCATAATCAACAATGTCCAGTACAGGGGGGATAGTTAAAGGCCTGTGTTGGGGCAGGAGTAAGAAATCCCTAAGCCTCTTTTTAGAATCAGAGTAATCCTGGCTTTCCCAGCAAAAATGCTCCCTAAGAGTAGGCAAGGTTTCACCAAAAGAGAAATCTTCTGGAGGGGAAGCAGAGGGAATAGAGTCCTTTGCATCAGAATCCTCATAGGTAGATAAGGGTAAATCCTGGCCATCAGAGGAAACAGAAATTTCAGAATCCTGATCAGAAGAATCATAAGCAAATTCAGTCCTAGGTCTCTTAGAGGGGGAAGGTTGGCTTCCCCTGATTAAAGTAATACGGTCTTCAGCCATTCTTATCATTTGTTTTTTAGGCATAGAGGCCTGACCATGCGGTCTGGGTGCCGGTTTTCTAGGCATGGATCGACTTTTAGGCCTTGAAGAAGACAATGGCATTGGTTTAATATGCAAGTGAGTAGGCCTGAATATACCCTCAGAAGCCGGTGCCTGCACAGCGGCTCCAGACCCATCCAAGGTAGAGACATCCGCAGGTTCCACAGTTGAAGCATCTCGTGGCATACCAGACACCAAATGGGTCTCAGTAGAGGCCTGCGAATCTGAAGTAGTGGGTATCAGGGGCTGTGAAAGCGCCTGAGTACCAGCGAACTGGCAACTAGCTTAGAAGCATCGTTGGCAGCTTTGGACCTCGGCGGTGTGTCTCTGTCTTTATCTTTGCATTTTTTTCAGAATGTCGGTAGTCGGGTGGCTTACCGAAGCCATATCTGGGTAACTGAACCGAGTACCAAAATATTTAGAAGCGTAAATATACCGATGACGAACAGTTCATTGTTTAAATAAGGCACAAAACCAACAGCGAGGTATATCGTGGTCAGAGCCTCGGCAAGGAATACAGTACGAATAAAAATCTTTATGAAGTATTTGCTTTCCACAAGAAAAACAAACATTGACTTTTAGAGCAAGAAAAAGTTTCCCCAATGGGGTACTTAGCTTAGTTGAAGACTTCAGTTTTGAAACTTGAAAACGAAAATTTCAGGAGTCGGCCGACCGGCACTTGAGAATTGCTTCTGCTTCGGGCACCGCACGGCAAGAAAGACTGATGTAATGGCGTCGGCTGCATGCTTTATACCCCTGACTACCTGACGTCATGGGAGATGAGACAGCAACCAACGCAGGACCCAAAACTTTGATAATCAGGCTGATGGAGGGCTACTGCAAGCAGATAACACAAATGTGATGACTGCAGCAGTGAAACACGAAGAACATCCACTGCCATTATCTCCTTTTATGTCTGTGTCTCATCCAAAATCCTGTCCAAAATTCCCTTGATCCTCAGGTCTCCAACATGGGCTTTTCCAAGGGTGAGTGATGAGGGTCTGACATCATGCAGCAAGCCTCAAGGGAACTAGCAAGGTTGATTCCTACTTGTTCTTTCTGCTGACAGCACCTTTCTAATGGAGGTTATTACAGGAATGGAGCACTAAAAAAATGGTAACCTGTTTTATTTTACATACTATTTCAATTTTTTCACATGTAGTCTTGTCAGTGGAATCAGTGAAATACAAGAATTCCAAGTCTAAGACCCTGAGGAACTCTTTTGCGAATATGTGGTTCCACTGAAGAGACTATCCTAAAACACTGGAAAAGATGAAAGAACCTCATATGAAGAAAGAAAGGTCCATCCTGCTGTATATCAAAAAGTACTGATCTTGAGGGTGAAAGATGCAAATCTGGGAGATTTAGTAAGAGGCCAAAGATTGGAAGCAGTTCAGAATAAATTATACAGCCTCTTAGATCTGCTTCACGGATGCTGCCTGGATGAGACACTCAATCAGGTACAAGCAAATGTGAATGCTCTTGGCTATACTAGGCAGGCATTCTGTAAAGTCCCTGGGCATAGTAATCAAGCCAAAGAGCAAGAAAGTGAGGTGTTAGTAGAAACTCCCCCACTTCACAAAACTGACAAACTCTCATGGTTACGAGGATATGGAGATAAACATCTTTTAGATTCTGGGTGACCATGTAAGCTTGCAGGAAGAGTAAAGACAGAAGGCAGTGCCAGTTAGCAATCTGAACTTTAGAATGTTTAGAAACTTGTTTAGTTTTGATAGGGCCAAAATAGGCCTACAAGTCCCTTCTACTGTTGGAATCAGGAAAAACATTTGGAGTAGAAGCCTGTGCCACCTATCTTTCCATTATCCGTTCTATGGCTTCTTAGGAAAATAAATCATTTAGCAGGAGTCAGATAAAATGTGCTTTACCCTTGGGGAGTAGTGGGTGAAAAGAATAAAAATGTTTCAGTTTTTTCACCCAGAAAATGAAATTTGTACCAGTTTCCATATTTGTCCTGTGCAATGGCTTCCCACTGCTGTAAGAACAGATTCAGCCTGCCCCAAATTTTTATAGGAGGAATGAAGTAGCAAAAAAATTGGGTGTGGGTTGAGGATGCACTGCAGTAGGGTTTGTGGGAGGGGTTAAAGTGAGCTCTGCTGAGCCATAACTGTTACTTCTGTGTGTCATGGTCCTGAAAGATACTTTGTGGTCTGCTAGTCACTTTTTTGTAGGCCCTCTTATCCTTTAGTTGTTTGGCTTCATCTTGACTAATGGAGAAAGACAGTGTCTTATTGGGATAATTTATAGTATATCCCGGTACACAGGAAATGAAAAAGATACTTAACTGACTGCATGCCCCCCCCCCCTTTCCTCCATTCTCTTATACACCTCCTCTGTAGTGGGTCTGAACAGAAGTTTATTTTCTGTCCACATAGGGTGATGTGTTCTCCACTAAGCATGGCACCTAATTACAGACTCCCATGGCAGCTGTTCTGCATGACAAGTCAGCTGCATCACAGCCACATTTTCTGGAGTGCCTGATAACCTGGGAACTGAGCCTGCATTGGTCAAGAATCTCCCTTTACAGGTCCTTATCTTTTAATCTCTCTGCTTTCGGAGTTAATCAAGAAGTGACTCCTGGAACTTCAACATGTGAGACTGGCAGTTAAATGGCCTAATGGCCAGGGTAGCTGAGGGGCAGCTGAGCGGCAAGTCTTCTTCTTAGTGTGGTCGATTATTTAATTCTCCCAGTTATTCGGAACAGAGTAAAAAGTTGGAGGCATAGTAGAATCTCTTGCTAGAATCTAGGGATACTACCACTAGATCAGCCAACAGGTTTTTATTCAGGTGTTTGGGTGAGTCGTAGATTCTATAAGATCAGTCTGGTTTCAAGGCCGAGAGTCTGGCTACAAGTAGGCACTATTAAACGCATCACACAGGACTTCCATAAATGGAGGAATGGCTATATGTTTTTGCTCAGACAGTTCCAGAAAATTCCTACAGCTAATCTGGGGATGGAAGAATTGCTTGATGTCCAACACATTGTGAGAGATTTCTCCTAAATGGGGGTGAGGCAGAATATAAGGTTTCTTCACTGTCCGAATCCAGATAAGAATAGGCAGCTATCTGGTACACACAGGCAGGTTTGCCCACCACAGAGAATTAGTAGTCAGAGTCCCACTGGGGAAAAATACTCCTTTTCCTTTTAGCAGGGGTAACCCTGAAAAGAACAGTTGTGTACACGTACCATAAATGTAGATGTTCGAGTATCTTCACTGTTGCAGTCATCATTGTAGGGTTCTTCCTGCCGGCAGGCAGCCCTCGGTCGGCCAGAATCCCAAAGTCTGGGTCCGGCGTCGGCTGTTCAGTCATGCTCCTTGACATCAGAGCGTCAGGAGTACAAAGCTGCCAGCCGACGCCATGTTCTCCAGTTTTTCTTGCCCCAGATGTCAGGTGCCCAAAAGTAAAGGTTAATAGTAAAACATAAATGTAACATACAACAAACCCCATACCCTGTAGCAAATACACCTCAGAAGAAGGGTGAAGCAGGAAACCACACTATTGAAAGTATAAGAGAGGACAGGTGGGGGGGTAACCCAGACTGCAACAGTGAAGACACTCGAACATCAACATTTATGGTAAGTGTACACAACTGTACTATGTTCATTGTGTTTCACTGTTGCAGTCATCACTGTAGGGTTGAATCCCAAAGCTGAGATAAAGGGTGGTGGTTATAGAGTAAAAGGGGCAGCTAGAAGGCCCTGCAAGACTGCAGAAGCAAAGCCTGCCCTAGACTTAAAGTAAAGAGGGAGATTATAGTGCTTAGATTATGCACTGAACTCCCAAGTTGCAGCTTCCAAAATATCTTTGGTAGGTACTCCCCTGAGAAAGGTAGCTGAGGTAGCAGCAGCTCTGGTAGAGTGAGTCCTAATTTTTCCTGGGATTTGCTTTCCATGATGAGAGTAACAACATCTGATTCCATGAGCAATCCATTTAGAAATGGTCTGTTTTGAAATAGCTTTGCCTTGGGAATTAGTTGCATAAGAAACAAACAGTTGCTATGTTTTCCTGATATCCATGGTTCTGTCCAGGTAAAAACGAAGTTGCCTGTGTACAGCCAAGGAATGCAAGATCCTTTCCCCCTTATTTTGTGGATTAGTGAAAAAAGTTGACAGGTGAATAGTTTGATTTAAAGCCATTTTGGAAACCACTTTAGGCATGAAAGTAGGATTAGTCCTTAAAGACACCCTATCTTCATGAAAAATAATATAAGGTTCCACAGCCATGAGTGCTTGTAACTCCGAGACTCTCCTGGCTGAAGTCAAAGCCAGTAGGATAGCTGTCTTCCATGATAAAAACTTAATATCAGATGTGGCAGCAGGCCCAAAAGGAGGCAGAGTGAGTTTTTCCAGAACATAGTTGAGGTCCCAGGCAGGTATGGGTGGTGTCCTAGGGGGCCTTAAATTCTTTGCTCCTCTGAGATATTGTTTCAGAAGTGGATGCGAAAAGATTGGAGGATCTGTATTGTAATGTGCAGAGATAGCGGAGGCATGTATTTTTATGGAGGAGAAGGATAAACCCTTATGTAGCATGTCTGTCAGGTAATGTAAAATCAATGGGATATTAGGAATGAGAGGATCCGAATCCTGAGCATGCATCCACGTGCAAAATCTCTTCCATTTACCTGCATAAGATTTTCTAGTGCTAGGCCGTCTGGCTTCTAAGATGACATCCATGACCTGTTCGGTAAGGGTAGGATTAATCATAGACCCTGAATACGCCAGGCTGCCAGGCTGAGAGTTTTGATATGAGAGTGCAGAACCTGGCCCTGGTGTTGGGACAAAAGATTTGGAATCTGAGGTAGAATCCAAGGAGGCTCCTGGGATAGATTCATCAGTGTTGAGTACCAAAATTGACGAGGCCAATTTGGGGCCAGTAAAATCATCTTGGGTTTGTCCTGCTTGATCTTTAATAACACCCGTGGAAGAAGAGGTAGTGGAGGAAAGGCATAACCCGAGAGGTTCCTCCAACTGAATGAGAGAGCATCCACTTTCCATGCTAGTTTGTGAAATGTCCGTGTGCAAAAAATCTGTAACTGGTGGTTGAGGGGGGATGCAAACAGATCTATGTCCGGGCAGCCCCAGGCTTCAGTAATCATCTTGAATATTTGGGTATCTAGCATCCACTCGTGTGTGTCTGACAGGTTCCTGCTCAGGCTGTCTGCCAGAATATTTCGTTTCCCTGGCAGGAACTGAGCTTGTAGATCCACTTTGCAAGCTAGAGCTGTGTTCCAGAGTCATGGCTAGTCTGCAAAGGGGGTAGGAGTGTGAACCCCCTTGCTTGTTTATGTACCACATAACTGTGGTGTTGTCTGTCCGTATCAGTAGTTGTCCTGGCTTTAGAAGATCCCTGAAAGCCAAGAGGGCATTCTGTACAGCTAACATCTCTTTTAAATTGATATGTAGGTGCTTCTGATCCTCTGTCCAAAAACCTTGCAGGCCTTTCCCCTGCAAGTGGGCTCCCCATGTGTAATCCGAGGCGTCCGTGGTTAACACTTGGCTGGCTGGAGGCAGACTGAAGGCTTTCCCTTTGTTGTGAAGACATGCCATGGTCCACCAATGGAATTCCTTTTGTAGGCAAGGCAAGACAGTAATCTGTGTGTCTAGACTGTGGCAATGCTGGGACCATACACTTTTTAGGTACCATTGTATTTTTCTCATATGTAGTCTTGCATTTGGTATGAGAAGGATGCAGGGGGCCATGTAACCCAAAGCCTGCAGGAATTTCCTTGCAGTCAGCTGAGACATTAACGCCAAGGTTTTGAAAGTTGAAGCCAGCTGTAGTTGTTTTTCGGATGTCAGGAATGCCATCTGGGTTGTTGTGTTTAGAAGAGCACCCAGAAAATGTATCTGTTGTGTGGGTGTCAAATTTGACTTTATGTTCACAATGAATCCCAGGTACTTGAGTAGATTTTGAACAAATTCCAGGTGCTGGAGTAAGACAGCCTTGCTGTCTGCTTGAATAAGGCAGTCGTCCAGACAAGGGTAAATTTGAATTTCCTTGAGTCTGCAATAAGCTACTACTGGTGCCAGGCACTTGGTGAAGACCCTGGGCGCAATAGACAAGCCAAAGGGCAGCGCAGAGAATTGGTAATGTTTCGAACCGGCCTTGAACCTGAGGTATTTTCTGCACTCCTGTCTGATAAGGATGTGTAGGTAAGCCTCCTTTAAATCCAGTGTCACCATCCATGCATTTTTGCTCAACATTGGCAGGAGCTGCTGCAGAGTAAGCATCTTGAACTTTGGTATCTCCAGGAAAGTATTTAAGATGGACAGATCCAGGATGGGTCTCCATGAATTTTGTTTTCTGGGAACTAGAAAGAGCCTTGAGTAAAAGCCTTGCCCCGTCTCTGATTGTGGGACCAGTTCTATGGCCCTCATAGCCATGAGGGATCCCACCTGGTTTAATGCCTCTGCCCATTGGTGTTTTGGTAGGTCTGGCCATCCGTTTGGTCTTGGCAAGGTATGAAAGTGGAATTTGTAACCTCTTGAAACTATATCCAGAGCCCACTTGTCTTGGGTTATGTAAGTCCAATTTTGTTGAAAAAGAGAGAGTTTTCCTCCTAGAGGGGCTTCCAGGAGAGAAGTTCCTGGAGCCATGCAGGGGAAGTCATTGAGACTGTTTTCTATAAGATTGAAGTCTGCCCTCTCCACCCCTGGGGGTGGAAGCACTCCACTGTCTAGGTCTGTAAGAGGTCTGTGCTTAGGCCCTCCCTCTGGAGCGCTATCTACCCTCTGAGGCCTGTCCGAGCTGGGAAAGGACCAATTTTTAGTTGGCCAATTTCTGCTAAATCTTGGGGGCTGAACTTGTAAGAAATCCTTAACCGTTTGCATGGATTTTGTCTTATCCTCCATTTTCTTTATCACCTCTTCAGCCTTAGACCCAAACAAAACATTATGCTGAACAGGAGCATCCAGTAACTTTGCTTTCACTTGATCAGGTAAGTTTTGTTCCTTTAACCAAGCATGCCTTCTAATAACTGTGCCAGTGGCAGCCGCCCAGCATGAAGCCTCCAAGGCATCAAAACCACAGTGTAAGCCATGCTTCCCCACTTGCTCAGTGGCATGCATTAAATCGTGTAATTCCTTATCTGCACATGCAGAAATGGTACCTAGCTTTTGTTTCATAACAGACAGCAGAAATTGCTGATATTTTAGCATGTGAAATTGACAATTTGAAGCCCTAATAGATAAAGTAGCAGAAGTGTACACTTTTTTGCCCCATCTCTCCAAAGCTCTAGAATCCTTATCTGACAGAATAGGGTTTTTAGCAGAGGCGGCCTTAACACCCTTAGGACCCTGAGAAATGGTTTCTGGATCAGCAGCAGGATTTTTGTAAAGGAACTGGTGGGAGTCAGGGACCCTGTAATATCTGTCAGGCTTAGCAGGGGCTGGAGGAAAGGAGTCAGAGTTAAATTAGCCTCAGAAAAGGCATCATCCACAATATCCAAAATAGGAGGAATAGCCAGGGGTCTATGTTGGGGAAGAAGGAGGAAATCCCTAAGCCTTCTCTTAGATTCAGAGAACTCCTGTCCTTCCCAGTGAAAATGTTCCCTCATGTCATGTAAAGTTTCCCCAAAAGAAAAATCCTCAGGGGGAGAAGCTGATGGAATGGATTCCTCAGCATCAGAATCCTCATAAGGAGGGAAAGTATATTCCTGTTCAGAGGAAGACACTGAAGAAATAGATGCCTGATCAGAGGATTCATAATCCAATTCCTGCCTTGGCCTTTTGTCTGGAGGGGGATGTGAACCCCTAATCATGGTTAGTAAGTCCTCCGCCATTTTAAGCAGCTGTTTCTGAGATTTGGGTCCCGGATCAGAAGAGGCCTGGGCTGGTGTCTTTAATTTAGAAGGAGTCTTCACCTTTGTCTTTGTCTTTGCCTTTATCAGAAGCTGTGTAGGCTGGAAACCCCCCTCGGAAGCCGGTACCTGCACAGCGGCTCCGGACCCATCCGAGGGAGCACTGTCCGAAGGTCCTGCAGCTGGAGTACTCAAAGCCCTAGTTGGCTCCTCGTGGGAGTCCGTTTCGGCAATCGGTTCTGAAATGGCCAACGACAGGGGCTGCGAAAGCACCTCACTGACGACGGCTGAACCTGTAGCTGGCTCTGCTTGTAAACCGTCGTCTGATTTGGACCTCGGAGGCCTGTCCTTATCCTTGCGTCGTTTGTGAACTCCGGTAGTCGGAAGCGTGTCCGACGACATTTTATAATTAAATCACCTGCCAAAGTAGTGAAAAGCAAAATCGTACCTTCGCTTAATAGTACACTGGTTAAATCTAGCACAAAACCGACAACTAGCTACGTCGTGGTCAGGGCCTAAACAAGGAATACAGTAAGAGTGGAAATCCTTATGAGGTATTTGCTTCCCACAAGAAATACAACTATTAACTTTTTCTGACATCGGACTGGAGCAAGAAAAAAGTTTCCCCAACGGGGTACTTAGCTTTGAGAAGAAGAAAGTCTTCGGAATGAAGCACGAAAAAATATCAGGAGTCAGCCAACCGGCACTTGTGAACTGCTTCCACCGCACGGCAAGAAAGACTGGAGAACATGGCGTCGGCTGGCAGCTTTGTACTCCTGGTGCTCTGACGTCAGGGAGCATGACTGAACAGCCGACGCTGGACCCAGGCTTTGGGATTCTGGCCGACCGAGGGCTGCCTGCCGGCAGGAAGAACCCTACAGTGATGACTGCAACAGTGAAACACGATGAACATCTGAAGATTTTTCACAGAACACCTGTATGAACTTCAAAAAAAACTGAAGTCCTAAGCCAACTTGAGGAATTCCTGAGGAGAGGAACCTGGAAGGGGGATGACAAAGACCCACTCAACTCTGGATGAAGCACTCTAGTTGACTGTCCAATTTCCCTTTAGCATCTATGTTTAGAAATGCTGACTGCCTTCAGGTCCCAGTTTATAGATGAACACTTGAGACATAAATCCAGAATCATCAGCCCTCCTCATGAAAATACATGGGGATGCCAGCCTTCACTTTGCTGATAACTATATACACATTGGAACACGGGGCCTATGGAAAGGCTTCGGTGTCAAATGAAGGACAAAATGATTCTGGCTTGCAAGGACATGCGTCAGGCTAACTGCTTCCAGAGGGGATGTATCAGAGTCTCCGCAGTAAACCCGTGTTGGGCACAGTGATTTTGAGCCTGAGGGACTATCCAACTCGT
>NC_056746.1:885090650-885345650 GCF_019279795.1 Protopterus annectens | reverse complement strand
GAAGTTTTAAAGTTAAGTCACTGAGACAGCTTACCATGGGGGGAAGTCTTACTACGCCCTGATTTGGAAGTGGGAGCCCCCCACTGCTTATTCCTATACGTACCCTGGGACTGAAGCCTGGGTGTTGTGCTGGTTCTGGGTTTGAACTGAGAATGCCTGGGAGAGGCAGGAAAGGACCAATGTTTTGAGGGCCAATGCCTACTAAATCTAGGAGGCTGCACTTGTAAAAAATCTTTAACTGTTTGCATAGATTTAGCTTTTTCCTCCATCTTTTTAAGAACTTTTTCTCCTTTGTCGCCAAACAGGCGGTCCTGATTTAAGGGAGCATCCATCAATTTAGTTTTAACATCATCTGGCTCCTTAAGCCAAGCATGCCTTCTAAGTACAGACCTGGTAACAGCTGCCCTGCAAGATGCCTCTAGTGAATCAAAACCACATAGCAAAGTATGCATTCCACCGTTTCAGCAGAATGCATTAAATCCTGTAAATCCTTATTTTCAGCACAATCAGAAATCAATATAATTTTCTGTTTAAGCAATCCAATAATATGCTGCTGATACTTTAACATATGAAACTGGCAATTTAAGGCCCTGATGGCCAAGGTTGCAGAGGTGTATACCTTCTTGCCCCATCTATCTGATCTGTGCTTTAAAAAGTTTAAATTGCATTTGCCTTCTGCTTTTTACAGTTTTTGCACTTGTTTTATATCAATTTAAGTTGTTTTTGTACTGTATAACTGTTGTAGGCTACACACTAAAGTGCGCTAGCCTGTTTATAGCATTTACAGTGTTTTCTGTGTGTTTTTCTGCCGTTTCCTGAAAAAAACAAAAAAAAAATATTCTCTTTTCCCGCCTTTGCTGAACTATATTCGTCCAGATTTCAGGTTTTGCTGAATTACAGACTGTGGTATAGTTTCCTGTGTTGCCCATATCCTTACTTGGATAGGAGGAAGCTTCTCTGTTTACCAGTGATAGTGGGGAGCTTTGAGCAACCTATCTGGCCCTGAAGGAGTGGTCTCAGCCCTGAAACTAGTAGCTTATTGGCAGTTTTGGGTAAATTCCTATCTCTTTCAGTTTCCCTGCTTTAAAACCTGCATTTCCACAGTTTTATGCCAGTATACAACTCTGCACAGCTCCTCGTGGTGTCCTGCAGAGTGATACAGGCAACAGAGTGACCCAAGACAGACTTTTCCAGATTTAAGTATTATTT
The DNA here is from genome assembly GCF_019279795.1 of Protopterus annectens. Classification (NCBI taxonomy): domain Eukaryota; kingdom Metazoa; phylum Chordata; order Ceratodontiformes; family Protopteridae; genus Protopterus; species Protopterus annectens. The sequence goes on along the minus strand of NC_056746.1, from coordinate 885,344,441 downwards.
TCTCTGTTTTTTTGCTCCGACTGCCTTTTCCCACCTAAAAAGTGAATTTCTAACTGATCTGTGCTTTGAAAAGTTTAAATTGCATTCGTCTTCTGCTTTTTACAGTTTTGCACTTGTTTTGTATCAATTTAAGTAGTTTTTGTATTGTATAACTGTTGTAGGCTACACACTAAAGTGCGCTAACCTGTTTATTATAGCATTTACAGTGTTTTCTGTGGGTTTTTCTGCTGTTTCCTGAAAAAAAACAAAAAAAAAAAAAAATTTCTCTTCTCAAGCCTTTGCTGAATTAGATTAGTCCAGATTTCAGGTTTTGCTGAATTCCGGACTGTGGTATAGTTTCCTGTGTTGCCCATATCCTTACTTGGATAGGAGGAAGCTTCTCTGTTCACCAGTGAGAGTGGGGAGCTTTCAGCAGCCTATCTGTCCCTGGAGGAGTGGTCTCAGCCCTGAAACTAGTAGCTTATTGGCCGTTTTGGGTCAATTCCTATCTCTTTCAGTTTCCCTGCTTTAAAACACGTATTTGCACGATTTTGCGCATAGCGGAGCATCGGGCAGCGCCGCTTAAATGGGTTTAAACTATTCCTGGCTCCACAAAGTTTGCTCTTCACTTTTTCCCTTAGAACTGTTCTAAATCTCAAAGTAAGCACTCTATTTTCATTCTAAAGCCCTGCAGTTGCTCGTATAAGTAATCTTATAAGTAAGCACTAATAAACTAAAGCACTACACCCTCTTATAGTCCCTTTAAGTACTTGGCTCCCTATTGGTCCTTTTTAATCAGTCAAAAAGTAGTTCCTTATACTATTCTGGCATGTCCAAAAGTCAGTTTCGGGTTTACTCTCCAGTCCAGCTGGTGAATCTGGGAATCTTGAGGCAATGTTACAACTGCCTTATGTACACAGACCACACTCTCCTCCTCCCAACAAGCTCAAATATATGTGAGAGATGCAACTATAAAGCCAAACTGGAGGCTGAGCTCTCTCAACCCAGTACTGGCACAGTCAGTCAGGAGGAGAAGGTAACCACACACACCACAAATCCAGTCTCACATAGACCTATCGCAACAGCAAACCAAACACAAACACACAAAAACATACTTAGAGGCTCTAAATAAAAATCTGCCCAAGCAGCAAAGACCTCCAAAGCAGACATCCAAGCAACCGCTACCCCACAACAATACCCACGTATCACATAGTTCACAAAGTCAGTGTGCCACACAGTCACAGCCCTTAAGGCTAAACAACACACCTAATACACTTGTGATAGGTGACTATTGTCAGACACACTGACGTCCCACAAACCAGGCTGAACAAGGAGAAGGTGACTGTAAGCTGCCTGTCGGATGCCAGGATCCGCCACATAACACAAGCACTGAGGTCACTCCAAAGCAAGTACAAATATGACTCCGTCATTGTCCATGCTGGTGTGAATGACCTGAGACATACCTCCCTGGACTACATGAAAAGAGACAGAGGAGCTCTCTGATCATGTAGCTCAGGCCGGTATGACCCTGACCTTGAGTAGCATCTTACCCTCACCAAGAATGATGCCACAGTATAAAGAGAAAATGATCAATTTTAACAATTGGCTAAAGTATTGGTGTCATTCAAAGGGGATCCAGTGTCTGTCAGCCTGGGATGACATGCTCGACAAGCCATGTTGCTTCGCTAGGGATGGCTTGCACCTGTCACCCCTGGGCTTTCGAATACTGGCTAAGGCTCTTACCACCCCCATAGTGCCTTTTTTAGGCAAGGCTCAAAAGACAAACCCACCTCCATAGACAACACAAGGAAAAAAAAACTAAGGGTAATGCTGCTCAATGCCAGAAGTCTAAACCTCAAGATGCACGCACTCAAGGCTCTCCTCAGTATGGAGAATATCGATATCTGTGCAGTAACAGAAACCTGGTTCAAGGCTCCTGAGAGCACCCCAGCACTACCAGGTTATACCTCATACCATGCTTTTCGGCCCCAAAACTCGGACCGAACCACAAAAGGGGGGGGTATCCATATTCATCAAAGATATCCACACCTCCAGGTTAGTGGCACTGCACAAAGCATCGGAGACCATCCATGTGCAACTAACAGTGGGCAAAACTGCCTTTCAGTTTGTAGCCTGCTACAGACCACCCTCCCAAACTCAGGAACCCCACTCGGCTTTCCTGAGAACACTGGAGAATATGAAGGTCTCTCCAAACACCATTATATTGGGAGACTTCAACTACCCAAACATAGACTGGGAGCACTACTCAAGCCCCAACACCCTCACCCAACGGTTCCTAGAATTTATAAACTCAAATGCTATGGAACAACTGGCCACCACTCCCACAAGAGGGGAAAACATATTGGACCTGATCATCACCAACATGGGGTCTCTATGTTCCATACCAGAGGTATACCCCTCATTGGTAAGATCTGACCATAAATTAATCTCACTGGACATCCATATCCCGTTCCCACCCCCAGCCAAGGAAACCACGGTGAAGAACTTCTCAAAAGCAAACTTCACACTTCTCAAAACAGAGATGGAATCCTTCAAAGCCTCCGGGCCAGTGGAAAATATGTCCCAAGCCGCAGAATCCTTTACAAACGCATTGTATGGACACCTACAGGAATGCATGGATTGTGCAATCCCAAATAAAACCAAGACTCACTACTCCAAAGGTAGGAGACCTGTCTGGTGGACCCAAGCCATAAATAAGCTATGCAACAGAAGGAGGAAGCTACTACATGATAGAGCAAAATCCCAAAAAGGGAAGGCATCTCTGATCAGTACTAGCAAAAAACTACAATCCCTCATAAAATCATCTAAGGCCAGCTTCAAAAGAAAAATTGCACAAGACGCTAAAGATAATTCACAAGGCCTTCTTTAGTTATGTCAGGAACCTGGGTGGCAACTCCCAGATATGCTCTGAGTTAGTGCAAAATGACAAAAAATACACTGAACCCACAGACATTGCCAACTTCCTGGCAGACAGGTTCAGTGCAAACTCCCCCCCCCTTCCCCCCCAAAAGAAGAAGAACTGAACCCTCACATAAAGTCACTGTTCAATCTCAGCCTTACTACAGGATATGTACCCAAGGAATGGCGTACAGCAACAGTGGTCCCACAACGGACCCAGGAAACTATCGCCCTATAAGCCTGACTAGCCTGGTCTGCAAAGCTATGGAGCATATCATCATGGAACTCATAAACAAAGACATTGGGAACCTCCAAACACTGGATCCTACCCAATTCGGCTTTAAGGGCAGATCTTGCCTCTTGAACCTGGTCGACTTCTTTGAAACAGTCACCAAGGCCATAGATGAAGGGAAGGTAGTCCACACAGCCTACCTGGACCTCGCAAAAGCCTTCGACACAATACCCCACTCGGGCATCATAAATAAGCTCACCAGCTTAAATATCAACCCCTGTGTCACAAGATGGGTTGCAAACTGGCTCAGGGATAGAACCCACATGGTCAGAATTGCAGGTGCCATGTCAGACTCTAAACCAGTTACAAGTAGTGTCCCACAAGGCTCAGTCCTGGGACCTCTCTTGTTTGGTATATATTTCTCTGAGGTACAGGCTCACACGTGAGGACTATGGCTGACCAAGTTCACAGATGACTGCAAACTGGGTGCCATAATCGACTCGCCGACTGACAAGCATCCTCCAAAAGGGTCTCTCAGAGATGGATAGCTGGTGCCAGAGCCATGGCCTAAAGCTACATGCCAAAAAGTGCATAGTCATCCCCTTTGGGAAAAACAAAGTGCCCACAAATTACCACATAGGTGGTAATCCATTAAGTACGGAAGAAGTAATTAGGGATTTGGGGACCCAAGTAGATAGCAATCTCTCCTTTGACAATCACGTTGCCAAAGTGGTTAGAAAGACCTTCTATATAGCCCACCTTATCACGAAAGGGTTCACATCTAGATTAAGAGAGGTCATTGTGCCCCTCTACGCATCACTCATCAGGCCCATAATTGAATACAATGCCCCATTTGGGATGTACCTTACCAGACACGTGCAGCAACTGGAAAGACCCCAAAAGTACCGCACCAAGAAGATTAAGGGACGCAAACAGATGCCCTACGCAGTGAGGCTAAAGAAACTCCAGCTCTACTCAGTTGCTTACCGCCTACTCAGAGGCGATCTGTGCCTGACGTATAAAGCCATGTCCAAACCAAAATTAAAGGACATGCTCCACCTCAGGAAATCCAAATCCCTTAGAGCTACACACTCCAGGGACTTAAACCTCAGCACAGAAATAAATAGGACATGCTGGAGGGACAGATTCATATCCCAGAGGCTCCCCTCACTCTGGAACAGAATCCCAATCCATGTTAGGCAGAGCCCCTCAATGACCCTCTTCAAGCGAAATCTTGACGAGTGGATGGGAGATCGTAGGTTTACCCCTGGGATCTCTTCTGTGTCCCCACTAGACAGAGGCACAGTAAACTAACCTTAAAAGGGCTATCTTCTGTGACCTACTATACAGAGGCACAGTCAATTAATCTAAAAGGGTGGCGAAAGCCAAACACACTCTGGCTAGGCTTATAAATGCCCTAGGAAGATAGTCTAGTATCAACCTATGAACCTATCCAGGGTCCTGGAATCTCTATCAGTGGGGGTAGGATTTTTGGCAGTAGTAGCCTTAATGGCCTTGGGTCCCTGTGAAATGGTCTCGGGGTCTGCAGTAGGATTTTTAAAAAGGAACATATGAGAATCAAGAACCCTGTAATATCTATCAGGTTTTCTGGAAGCAGGAGGTAAAGTGTCAGGGGCCAAGCTAGATTTCAAAAAGGCATCGTCAACAATGACCAGCACAGGAGGGATAGCTAAAGGCCTGTGTTGGGGAAGGAGTAAGAAATCTCTAAGCCACTTTTTAGAATCAGAGTAATCCTGGCTTTCCTGGTGAAAATGTTCCCTAAGAGTATGCAAGGTTTCACCAAAAGAAAAATACTCTGTGGGTGAAGCGGAGGGAATAGAGTCCTCTGCATCAGAATCCTCATAGGTAGATAAGGGTAAATCCTGGTCATCACAGGAGACAGAAATTTCAGAATCCTGATCAGAAGTATCATAAGCAAATTCAGTCCTAGGTCTCAGAGGGGGAAGGTTGGCTTCCCCTGATTAAAGTAATAAGGTCTTCAGCCATTCTTATCATTTGTTTTTTAGGCATAGAGGCCTGACCATGCGGTCTGGGCGGTTTCCTAGGCATGGTTCGAGTTTTAGACCTAGAAGAAGAAGATGGCGTCGGTTTAATATGCAAGTCAGTAGGCCTGAATACACCCTCAGAAGCCGATGCCTGCAAAGCGGCTCCGGACCCAACCAAGGTACAGACATCCACAGGTTCCACAGTTGAAACATCTCGCGGCATACTAGACTCCGAATGGGTCTCAGTAGAGGCCTGCAAATCTGAAGTAGCGGGTATCAGGGGTTGCGAAAGTGCCTCACTGAGTACCGGCAAACTGGCGACTAGCTTAGGAGAAGCGTCGGCAGCTGTGGACCTAGGTGGCCTGTCTCTGTCTTTATCTTTAAGTTTTTTTGGAATGCTGGTAGTCGGGTGGCTTACCAAAGACATATCTGAGTACCAAAATATTTAGAAGCGAAAATGTACAGACGACGAATAGTTTGTTGTTTAAATAAGGTACAAAAGCGACAGTGAGGTACGTCATGATCAGGGCCTAGGCAAGGAATACAGTATGAATGAAAATATTTATGAGGTATTTGCTTTCCACAAGAAATACAATTATTGACGTTTACTGATATCGGTTTAGAGCAAGAAAAAGTTTCCCCAACAGAGTACTTCGCTTTAGTTGAAGACTTCGGTGCTGAAACTCGAAAATTAAAATTTCAGGAGTCTGCCCACCGGCACTTGCGAACTGCTTCGGGCACTGCACGGCAAGAAAGACTGATGTAATGGCGTCAGCTGCATGCTTTATACCCCTGACTACCTGATTTCATGGAAGATGAGAGAGGAACCGATGCAGGACCCAAGACTTCGATAATCAGGTCGACTGAGGGCTACTGCAAGCAGATAACCCAAATGTGATGACTGCAACAGTGAAACACGAACATCTGTGGTGTTGTCTATCTTTACCAATAATTGTCCTGGCAGGCTGTCAGGGAATTCTGTACAGCTAACATTTCTTTTTATCCGATATGCAGGTGCATCTGACTTGGGTTCCATTTGCTCTGAATGCACTGCCCTGCCAAGTGAGACCTCCATGCATAGTCTGATGCATCTGTAGTCAGGGTTTGGGTGGCAGTGGGTAGTTTGAAAGGGAGCCCCTTGTTGAGGTGGCAGGCCTCTGCCCACCAAAGGAACTCTGTCTTTATACAAGGAATTATAGGAATCAATGATTCCAGGTCCTGAGAATGTTGACACCACAGGCTTTTTAGATACCATTGTAGTTTCGTCATATGCAGTCTTGCATACGGAATTAATAGAATGCAAGAGGCCATGAACCCCAGGGCTTGCAAAATTTTCCTTGCAGATAGCTGGGTCTTTGTGGCCAGTAACTTCTTTCTCTGGCATGAGATAAGCCATCTGGGAAGTTGTGTTCAAGTTTGCTCCTAGGAATGCAATCTGTTGGCAGGGTACCAGATGAGATTTCTTTTTGTTTATGGTGTACCCCAGCGAGGTTAGAAGTTTCTTTACAAATGCCAGATGTTTTACTAGCATGTCCTGGCTTTCTGCCTGAATTAGACAATCGCCCAGGTATGGGTATATTTGAATATTTCTCTGCCTGCAAAATGCAATGGCTGGAGCTAGACACTTTGGCTTATCTACTGCGTCCAGGGTATTCACAAAGGGAAGTGCAGACAACTGATAGTGCATGGGGCCTGCTCTGAAGCGCAAGTATTTCCTGCAAGCTTCCTTTATGGGAATGTGCAGGTAAGCTTCCTTTAAGTCTAAGGTTGCCAACCAGGCATCTTTGTCTAGCATAGGAAGCAGCTGTTAAAGTGTTAGCATTTTGAATTTTGGGATTGCCAAAAAGGTGTTTAGAATAGAGAGGTCCAGGATAGGACACCAGGAGCTGTCTTTTCTAGGTACCAGGAAAAAGGTCTTGAGTAAAAACCTTGTCCCCTTTCTTCTGCTGGGACAAGTTGAATAGCCCTGATACTTAGAAGAGAGAGAACCTGCTGTTGAGCCTCTGCCCACTGATTTGGGGGATAGGTCTGGCCAACCATTTGGGGTTGGTAAGTTGTGGAAGTGGAATCTGTATCCTTGGGAAACTATATTTAAAACCCATTTGTCCTGGGTAATGAGTTCCCAGTTTGTCGCATGCAGGATGAGCTTCCCTCTTAAGGGAGCAGGCAGTTGAGCAGGGCTTGGAAGGGTCAAGGTTAAGTCATTGTGACATTTTTCCATAGGGAGGTGTCTTACTACTTCCAGCTTTGGAAGTGGGAGCCCCCCACTGCTTAGGCCTGTGTGTAGCCTGAGACTGTAACCTAGGTGGTCTGCTGTTCCTGGGTTTGGACTGAAGGCCTGGAAGAGACTGGAAAGGACCAATTCTTCGGCCAATGTCTACTAAATCTGGGAAGCTGTACTTGCAGGAAATCGTAACAGTTTGCACAGATTTAGCTTTTTCCTCCATCTTTTTAAGGACTACTACTGCCTTGTTGCCAAACAGGCGGTCTTGGTTTAAGTGAGCATCCAGTAATTTAACTTAACATGATCTGGCAAGTTTTGCTCCTTAAGCAAAGCATGCCTTCTAAGTACAGACCCAGTGACAGCAGCCCTGCAAGATGTTTCTAAAGAGTCAAAACCTCACTGCAAATTTGTTTACAAACTTGTTCAGCAGAATGCATTAAATCCTGTAAATCCTGTAATTCTTTATGTTCAGCACAGTCAGGAATCAACATAATTTTCTGTTTAAGTAGACCCATAATATGCTGCCGATACTTTAACATATGAAACTGGCAATTTAAGGCCCTAATGGCCAAGGTAGCAGAAGTGTATACCTTCTTACTCCATCTGTCCAAGGCCCTGGAATCTCTATTAGAGGGGGTAGGGTTTTTGGCAGCAGTAGCCTTAATGCCCTTTGGTCCTCGGGAAATGGTCTCTGGATCTGCAGTAGGATTCTTAAAGAGGAACTTGTAAGAGTCAGGTACTCTGTAATACCAGTCAGGTTTTCAGGGAGCTGGAGGTAAAGTGTCTGGGCCCAATCTAGATTCCAAGACAGCATCATCTACAATGTCCAGAACAGGAGGGATAGCTAAAGGCCTGTGTTGAGGGAGGAGTAAGAATTTACTAAGCCTCTTTTTGGAGTCAGAGTAATCCTGGCTTTCCCAGCGGAAATGCTCCCAAAGAGTAAGCAAGGTTTCACCAAAAGAAAAATCTTCTTGAGGAGAAGCAGAGGGAATAGAATCCTTTGCATCAGAATCCACATAGGTAGATAAGGGCAAATCCTGGTAATCAGAAGAAACATAAATTTCAGAATCCTGATCAGAATAATCAGAAGGAAAATCAGTTCTAGGTCTCTTAGAGGGGGAAGGCTCGCTTCCCCTAATTAAAGTAATAAGGTCTTCCGCCATTCCAAGCATTTGTTTTTTGCGCATATGGGCCTGACCACGTGGGTTGGACGTCTGTTTTCTAGGCGTGGGTCGAGTTTTATACCTTGATGAAGAAGATGGCGTCAGTTTAAAATGCAAATCTGTAGGCCTGAATACACCCTCAGAAGTCGGTGCCTGCACAGTGGCTCCAGACCCATCCAAGGTAAAGACATCCACAGGTTCCATAGTCAAAGAAGAATCAAGCAGCATACTGGACTCTGAATGGGTCTCAGTAGAAGCCTGTGAATCTGAAGTAGCGGGTATCAGGGGCTGCGAAAGTGCCTCTCTGAGTACAGATGAACTAGCGACTAGCTTAACGGAAGCATCGCCAGCAGTTTTGGACCTATGTGGTCTATCTCTTGTCTTTATCCTTATGTTTTTTCGGAATATCTGTAGTCGGGTGGCTTACTGAAACCATTTCTGGATAGTTATACCGAGAACCGAAATAATTAGCTGCAAATATAGACCGACGACGAATAGCTCGGGGGTTGAACAAGGCACAAAACCGACAGCAAGGGACGTCGTGGTCTGGGCCTAAGCAAGGAATGCAGTACGAATTAAAATCTTTATGAGGTATTTGCTTTCCACAGGTAAGACAATTGTTAACTTTTATTGACATCGGTTAAGAGCAAGAAAAAGGATCACAAACGGGGTACTTAGCTTTTTTGAAGACTTCAGTTCTGAAACTCGAAAATTACAATTTCAGGAGTTGGCCGACCGGCACTTGCAAACTGCTTCTGCTTCGGGCACCACGCGGCAAGAAAGACTGAAGTAATGGTGTCGGCTGCATGTTTTATACCCCTGACGACCTGACGTCATGGAAGAAGAGACAGCATCCGATGCAGGAATCCAAGACTTTGATATTCAAGCCAGCTGAGGGCCACCTGCAGGCAGATAACCCAAATGTAATGACTGCAACAGTGAAACACGAAGAACAGCCAAAGGATGCTCTACTCCTACAGACCAAATCCAGTTTATAATGAGAGATAAAGGTATGAGATGATGCCCAAGTAGCAGCTGAACAAATATCCAAAGAGACCCTAGACCAAAAGGCCGCTGATGTAGCCATAGATCGGGTCAAATGAGCCTTCACTTTTCCTGGAAGAGACAAACCTCTATCTGAGTATGCTGGCGTGAATGACCCGAGACGTACCTCCCTGGACTACATGAAAAGAGACATAGAGGAGCTCTCTCAACATGAAGCCCAGGCAGGTATGACTCTGACCTTGAGTAGCATCTTACTCTCAACCAAGAATGATGCCACAATATGAAGACAAGATGATCAATTTCAACAATTGGCTTAAGTATTGGTGTCATTCAAAGGGGATCCAATGCCTGTCAGCCTGGGATGATATGCTCGACAAGCCACGATGCATTGCTAGGGACGGCTTGCACCTGTCACCCCTGGGCTTTCGGATATCGGCAAAGGCTCTTGCTACCCCCATAGTGCCTTTTTTAGGCAAGGCTGAAAAGACAAACCCACCTCCATAGGTATCACAAGGGATAAGAAACTAAGAGTAATCCTACTCAACGCCAGAAGTCTAAACCTCAAGATGCACGCACTCAAAACTCTCCTTAGCATGGAGAACATCGATATCTGTGCAGTAACAGAAACCTGGTTCAAGGCTCCCGAGAGCACCCCAGCACTACCAGGTTATACCTCATACCATGCTTTTCGGCCCAAAACTTGGACCGAACCACAAAAGGAGGGGAGTATCAATATTCGATACCCACACCTCCAGGATGGTGGCACAGCACGAAGCATCAGAGACTATCCATGTGCAACTAACAGTGGGTAAAACTGCCTTCCAGTTTATAGCCTGCTACAGACCACCCTCCCAAACCCAGGAACCCCATTCGGCCTTCCTGAGAACACTGGAAAATATGAAGGTCTCTCCAAACACCATTATATTGGGCGACTTCAACTACCCAAACATAGACTGGGAGCATTACTCTAGCTCCAACACCCTAGCCCAAAGGTTCCTAGAATTTATAAACTCAAATGCTATGGAACAACTTGTTACCACTCCCACAAGAGGGGAAAACATACTGGACCTGATCATCACCAACATGGGGACTCTATGGCTCCAGACCAGAAGTGTATCCCTCACTGGTAAGATCAGACCATAAACTAATCTCACTGGATATTCACATCCGACCCCAACCCCTGCCCAGAAAACCACAGTGAAAAACTTCTCTAAAGCAAATTTCACACTCCTCAAAACTGAGGTGGAATCCTTCAAAGCCCCCGGGCCTGTGGAAAATATGGCCCAGACCGCAGAATCCTTTATAAACGCATTCTATGAACACCTTCAGGAATGCATGGATCATGCAATCCCAAATAAAACCAAGGCCCAATCCTCCAAAGGCAGACGTCCTGTCTGGTGGACCCCAGCCATAAACAAACTATACAACAGAAGGAGGAAGCTACTACATGATAGAGCAAAATCCCAAAAAGGGAAGGCATCTCTGATCAGTATTAGCAAAAAACTACGGGCACTCATAAAATCGTCTAAGGCCAGCTTCGAGAGAAAAATTGCACAGGACACTAAGGATAATCACAAGGCTTTCTTTAGTTATGTTAGGAACCTGGGTGGGAATTCCCAGATATGCTCAGAATTAGTCCAAAATGACAAAAAATACACTGAACCCACAGACATTGCCAACATCCTAGCTGACAGGTTCAGTGCAAACTCCCCCCCCCTCCCCACCAAAAGGGCAAATATCTATCCCAGCAGAGTGCGCCCCCTCTGACATCTCAGATGCTCAGGTAAGAGCCGCCCTCTCCAAAGCAAAAAACACAGCATCAATGGGACCAGACGGTGTCCCGGGCTGCGTCCTACATGAACTCCAAGAAGAGCTAAACCCAAACATAAAACTTCTGTTCAATCTCAGCCTTACTACAGGATATGTACCCAAAGAGTGGCGTACAGCAACAGTGGTCCCTCTCCACAAAGGTGGTGCCTCTATGGGTCCTGGAAACTACTGCCCCATAAGCCTGACTAGCTTGGTCTGCAAAGCTATGGAAAGGATCATCATGGACCTCATAAATAAAGATATTGGGGACCTACAGACACTGGATACTACCAAGTTCGGCTTTAAGGGCAGATCCTGCCTCTTAAACCTGGTTGATTTCTTTGAAACAGTCACCAAGGCCATTGACGAGGGGAAGGTGGTCCACACAGCCTACCTGGACCTTGCAAAAGCCTTCGATACAATACCCCACTCGGGCATTATAGATAAGCTCACCAGCTTAAATATAAACCCCTATGTCACTAGATGGGTTGCAAACTGGCTCAAGGACTGAACCCACATGGTTAGAATTGCTGGAGCCATGTCAGACTCCAAACCAGTTACAAGGGGCATCCCACAAGGCTCAGTCCTGGGACCTCTCTTGTTCGGTATATATTTCTCGGAGGTACAGGCCAACACGGAAGGACTGTGGCTGACCAAGTTCACAGATGACTGCAAACTGGGTGCCATAATTGACTCTCCAGCCGACACAAGCATCCTCCAAAAGGGCCTCATAGAAACAAACAACTGGTGCCAGAGCCATGGCCTCAAGCTAAACGCCAAAAAGTGTATAGTCATCCCTTTGGCAAAACAAAGTGCCCACAAATTACCACATAGGTGGTAATCCATTAAGTACGGAAGAAGTAATTAGGGACCTGGGGACCCAAGTTGATAGCAATCTCTCATTTGACAACCACGTGGCCAAAGTGGTTAGAAAAACATTTTATATAACCCACCTAATCATGAAGGGATTCACATCTAGATCAGGGAAGGTCATCGTGCCTCTTTACTCATCCCTCATCAGGCCCATAATTGAGTACAATGCCCCTTTTGGGATGTACCTTCCCAGACACCTGCAGCAACTGGAAAGACCCCAAAAGTACCTCACTAAGAGGATCAAAGGGCTCAAACAGATGCCATATGCTGCCCGGTTAAAGAAACTCCAGCTCTACTCAGTGGCATACCACCTGCTCAGAGGTGATCTGTGCCCGACGTATAAAGCCATGTCCAACCTGGAATTAATGGACATGCTGCATCTCAGAAAATCCAAATCCCATCGAGCTACGCGCTCGAGAGACTTGAACCTCAGCACTGAAATAAATAGGACATGCTGGAGGGACTGATTCATAACCCAGAGGCTTCCTTCACTCTGGAATATATCCCAGTCCGGGTTAGGCAGAGTCCCTCATTGACTCTCTTCAAGAGGAATCTTGATGAGTGGATGGGAGATCGTAGGTTTACCCCGGGTATCACTTCTGTGTCACTGTTAGACAGACGCACGGTATACTAACCTCGAAAAAGGGCATAGCAAAATTAATTTAAAATGGGTGGCGAAAGCCAAACACACTCTGGCTAGGCTTATAAATGCCCTAGGGCAGATAGCCTAGTATGAACCTATGAACCTGAGTAAAGCCGAGCCAATGCATTGTAAAATCCAGCGAGCAATAGTCACTTTTGAGACATGTTTACCAAAGAAGGGCTTGGCATAGGACACAAAAAGCTGATCAGACTTGGGGAAAGGTTTAGTCCTGTGCAGATAAAACTTCAACTGCATATGTACGTCGAGTAAATGTAATTTGTATTCCCCTGGTAGTTCGGAAAAGAAAAACTGGTAAATTAATAATCTGATTTATATTAAACTTCCAAAGCTACCTTGGTAAGGAAGGACGGGTTAGTGCATAGTGACAGTCTATCTTTGTGAAAGATCATGTAAGGGATTTTGATAGAAAGAGCTTGAAGCTCCGACACCCTTCTAGCAGATGTGATGGCAACCAAGAAGGCAGTTTTCCAGGTCCAAAACTGCAGATCCACACATGCTGCACAATCAAAGGGAAGAGAAACCAATGCCTGCAACAATAAATTAAGATCCCACGGAGGGATGGGGTCCTTAACCAGAAGTCTGAGAAGGAAGGCACCTTTAAGGTAAAAAAGGAAGTAGTTAGGAAAAGGAAGACTGTTTTTTTGCCTATATTGAAAAGTGATGTAAGTGTGATGAGTAATATTGATTTGAAAAACATTGACAAGAGTATGGGGAAGGATAAATCATGTCTGATTCTTAATTATAATGAGAAGGCCACTGCAATTGCAGCATCGGTACGTGAAGTGTGGAATCATTGTTTAGATAATGTTACCAAGGATATTATTGGGAAAGCACCTAGGATTGTGTTTAGTAAAGGTGACAATCTAAAAACAATCATGGAGAGGGTACCCAGAGTTAGGAAATCAAAAATGTCCAAGTGTGGTAACTGTAGACTTTGTAGATTCATTAGTGAGGGTACACACTTGGTTATAAAAGGTTTTGATCGCACAATCGCCTGCCCAGGCCTGTGTAATTGTAACACAAAGAACTTAGTCTATGTAGCTTCTTGCGTTACATGTGACGCATTCTACGTTGGGATGACCACACGTAGACTGCGTGATCGAATAAGTGAGCATGTACGTAGTATAAAAAACAAAGATTCACATAATGCTTTGTTCATACATAGTTGTCATTGTAAGATATTTAAAAAATTCTTGTTCTTTGTTAGAGATAGAATCTATGAAGATCAAGGGGGTGATATTACCAATAAGGTGGCCTTATTAGAAGTTGAATGGCAGGTGAGACTTAATGCCATGAGGTTTCCTGGCATCAACGATTGTATATCTATCAAACCTGTTTTAAAACAAAAAGCAAGTTGTATTTAATAAAATAGGTGACTGCATTGTATTAAGTTGCATGCATTCAATTTGTTTACAATGTCAATTCATTCCAAAATTTTTTAAGATGAGATATATATATATTTATATTTATATTTACATTTATATATCTATATGTTTTTTTAATTAATATAATGGTTAATTGATATGAGATTATGGGGTATATTATGTGCGGAATGGTTGTGGTTTATCTAGTGGTTTTGTTTTTGCATTTATTTTTATATTTTTTCATTTTTATTTTCATACATTTTTTTGCAATAAGAAATGGTTTTGTCTTTTTAAGCAGGTTGAGGCATTGCTTTGGCTCACTGGTGCATTTAAATGTGATGTCATTCATTAACATGTTTCAATTGTTATATATATATGTTACACAAAAAACCACTGGAAGCACTTGGAAGTTAACCACCAAAAAACGAACAAAGTGCTGTAAGCCAAAGAAAACTGTAGAACCACAAATCCACTTCGAATCTTTTAATGAACCAACTCCACAGACCATACACATTAACGCAGTTGCACAAAACAATTTACTAGCGTTTTCATCCAATCCACTTGGACTTCATCAGACAATATACTAACATATAATTACTCTATATATACTAAATGACAAACCCTCCAACCAATAAAAATCCCTTAAAACATTTGAATTAAACCTATGAACTAACAAGCCTCATAAATATTAAAATAATAATTTGCTATGAAAGTGCATGTGCATATACATCTAAAACATCTTCATAGTTTAAAACTATTAATCACATGAATAAAGTGCATATGTATATACTATTTGAATATTTTATACAAACATTGTTAAACAAAGTGCTTGTGCTTACTAAAATATTGATGTTCTTAAACATAATAAAACAACTCCCTCTACTGACGTAAATCAAAATTACACATAACATTCCACAACACAGAAAATCACTTGAACTTTAAACAAAAGAACATCAATATTTTAGTAAGCACAAGCACTTTGTTTAACAATGTTTGTATAAAATATTCAAATAGTATATACATATGCACTTTATTCATGTGATTAATAGTTTTAAACTATGAAGATGTTTTAGATGTATATGCACATGCACTTTCATAGCAAATTATTATTTTAATATTTATGAGGCTTGTTAGTTCATAGGTTTAATTCAAATGTTTTAAGGGATTTTTATTGGTTGGAGGGTTTGTCATTTAGTATATATAGAGTAATTATATGTTAGTATATTGTCTGATGAAGTCCAAGTGGATTGGATGAAAACGCTAGTAAATTGTTTTGTGCAACTGCGTTAATGTGTATGGTCTGTGGAGTTGGTTCATTAAAAGATTCGAAGTGGATTTGTGGTTCTACAGTTTTCTTTGGCTTACAGCACTTTGTTCGTTTTTTGATATATATATGTTACTTGTGGTGTTCTAACCGACTCTGATGATGCCTTTTTAGGTGAAAGCGCTCAGTCGGTGGATGTTTTGTCATTAAATTTTCCTGGTTTTTCATTGTTGGTCCTGGCGTTCTGTTTCACTTTTGTTGCCCTTCGTATTTTTTGAACCTTTGAGGAAGGTTTCACAAAGTTTAGAAGCCAACGAAGACATATCTGCCCCAATATGAAAATTAGAAATGGCGGCTAGCTGAACTTTCACCGTAGAGGAACTAGTACCCTGATGAAAAATGCTAGCTAGGAAATCTAAGACCACTGAAAGTGGTGCAGTGAAAGGGTCCAAAGACTTCTCAATGGTCCAAATAGAAAAACGTTTCCATTTACTACAATACACTTTTCTGGTGGATGATTTATGAGCCGCCACCAGAATGGATTTAACGGGAGATGATAGACAGAGTCCTAAGAATCATGGGAAAGTACAGTTGTGTACACTTACCATAAATGTAGATGTTCGAGTGTATTCACTGTTGCAGTCATTACATTTGGGTAATCCTGCTGTCAGGTTGCCCTCAGCCGACCTGAATTCCAAAGTCTTGGGTCCTGCGTCAGCTGCTGTCGCCCCTTCCCTGACGTCAGGTCGTCAGGGGTATAAAAGAAGCGGCCAACGCAATTTTCTTCAGTTTTTTTTGCCCCAGATGTCAGGTGCCCCTTAAAAGGGTAACCAAATTTTATATATATAAAACAATAAATGCACCAATATAAATTTTACCTTCATCTATAAGCAAATACACCACATAGGTTGTATAAATCAGAGAAGGAAAGATAGGATCCATAGAAAAAAGAGGGATGGTGGACTGCAACAGCGAATACACTCGAACATCTACATTCATGGTAAGTGTACAGAAGTGTACTATGTTCTTCGTGTTTCACTGTTGCAGTCATTACATTTGGGTAGAGTCCCAAAGCTATGGTTGGGAGGCTGGAGCAAAACAGCATTAGGAGCGGCTATGAGTCCCTGCAGAACTGCAGTGGCAAAGTCTGCTCGCGATTTAGAGTAGAATGGCAGATGGTAATGCTTTGTAAAGGTGTGCACTGAACTCCAGGTAGCCGCCTCTAAAATGTCTCTCGTTGGAACTCCCCTGAGAAAAACTGCTGAAGTGGCTGCAGCTCTGGTGGAATGTGGACTAATGCCCTTAGGCACTGGCTTGCCATGGTGTGAATAGCATAAACGAATGCAGTGGCCTATCCACTTTGAGATAGTCTGCTTTGAGATAGCCTTTCCTTGTGATCCCGCAGCATATGCCACTAGTAATTGCTCTGTCTTCCTGAAAGCTTTGGTCCTATCCAAGTAGAATCTAAGCTGTCTGTGTACGTCCAAAGAGTGCAGGATTCTCTCCCCCTTGTTCTGTGGATTTGGATAAAAAGTTGGCAGATGAATAACTTGGTTAAGAGCCACACTGGACACCACTTTAGGCAGAAATGTTGGGTTTGTTCTCAGAGACCCTGTCTGGATAAAAAAATGATAAAAGGCTCCACAGCCATGAGCGCCTGTAGCTCTGAAACTCGTCTTGCAGAAGTAATTGCTAGGAGCAGAGCTGTTTTCCAAGATAAAAACTTTATATCAACAGTAGCAGCTGGCTCAAAAGGAGGCAGGGTGAGCTTTTCCAAGACATAGTTGAGGTCCCATGCAGGTATTGGTGATCTCCTTGGAGGCCTTAAATTTTTGGCTCCTCTGAGGTACTGCTTTAATAAAGGGTGAGAAAAAATTGGTGGCTCTGTATTGTAATGAGCCGAAATGGCAGAGGCATGAATTTTAACTGATGAAAAGGATAGGCCTTTGTCCAGCATCTCAGTTAAGTATTGCGAAATCTGAGGAATATTTGGTATAGTTGTATCAGTTCCTTGTGCCTGGTTCCAAGCACAGAATCTCTTCCATTTTCCAGCATAAGACTTTCTTGTACTAGGTCTTCTGGCTTCCAGAATGACATCCATCACAGCTTTGCTGAGAGGTGTTTTGTTGTACGACTACATTAGCCGCCATGCTGCCAGGATTAATGTCCGAGCTGGCTGTGCAGGATCTGATTGTTTTGCTGGGGACAGTAGACGAGGTAATTGAGGTAAGGTCCAAGCTGGGTAATGAGACAAGTTCCTTAGGATTGGATACCAGTACTGGCGGGGCGAGTCTGGGGCAATCAGTATCATCTTTGGTTTCTCCTGTCTGACCTTTAGGAGTATCTTGGGGAGGAGAAGCAGTGGAGGGAAGGCGTATATTGATAGGTTTTTCCAGCTGAAAGATAGGGCGTCCAATTTCCATGCTAGTCTCTGATAAGTCCTTGTGCAGAATCTTTTTAGTTGGTAGTTGTGAGGGGAGGCAAATAGATCTATGTCCGGGCATCCCCATTTCCTTGTTATCATGCTGAAGACTTGTGGATCCATCTGCCACTTGTGGGGATCCATGAGGTTTCTGCTTAGTTCGTATGCCAGAGTATTTTCTGTTCCTGGCAGGAATTGTGCCTGCAAATGTACTTGGTAAGTCAAAGCTGTGTCTCACAATGTCATAGCTAGTCTGCAAAGGGAGTAAGAATGTGTGCCCGCTGCTTGTTTATATACCACATTACTGTGGTTTTGTCTGTCTTTATCAGCAATTGTCCCGGATGAAGTAGTTCCTTGAAGGCGGTCAGGGCATTTTGAACAACTAGCATCTCTTTTAGATTGATATGTAGATGCATTTGGTTTGAGGTCCATGTGCCCTGAATGGATCTTCCTGCCGTGTGGGCCCCCCAGGCATAATCTGATGCATCTGTTGTTAGTGTCTGCCTGGCTGGGGGTAATGTGAATGGCTGCCCCTTGTTCTGGTGACAAGCCTTTTCCCACCAACGAAAAGTACAGTTTTGTACCTACCATAAATGTAGATGTTCGAGTGTCTTCACTGCTGCAGTCATTACACTTGGGTTATCCTGCCGTCAGGCGGGCCAGCAGTCGGCTTGAGTTCCAAAGTCTTGGTCCAGCATTGGTTGCTGTCGCCTCTTCCCTGACGTCAGTGCGCCAGGGGTATATAAGAAGCAACCAATGCCATTTTCTTCAGTTTATCTTGCCCCAGATGTCAGGTGCCCCCAAAAATGGTAGGCAATACATGTTAATAAAACATACAAAAAAGGTAAAAATAAAACCTTCAGTAACTAGCAAATGCACCACATAGGTAGTATAGGTTAGTCGCAGATAAGAAAGAGGGGCTGGCGGGTGGGTAACCTGGACTGCAGCAGTGAAGACACTCGAACATCTACATTTATGGTAGGTACAAAACTGTACTATGTTCATCGTGTTTCACTGCTGCAGTCATTACACTTGGGTGGAATCCCAAAGCTGAGTTTGGGTGGCTGGCTCTATAGAGGATTTGGTGTGGCTATGAGGCCGTGCAGCACTGCAGTGGCAAAGCCAGCTCTGGATCTAGAATAAAGAGGCAAATGGTAATGCTTGGTAAAGGTGTGCACTGAACGTCAAGTTGCAGCTTCCAAGATGTCTTTGGTAGGTACTCCTCTAAGGTAGGCAGTAGAAGTGGCAGTTGCCCTGGTGGAATGTGGTCTAATATTACTAGGTACAGGTTTCCCATGTTGTATGTAGCAGAACCGGATACAGTGTCCTATCCACTTTGAAATAGTCTGCTTTGAAATAGCCTTCCCCTGTGATCCTGCAGCATATGATACACACAATTGTTCAGTTTTTCTGAAAGCTTTTGTTTTGTCCAAGTAGAAGCGCAATTGCCTGTGCATGTCCAAGGAATGTAGAAGTCTCTCCCCCTTATTCTGGGGATTTGGATAAAATGTTGGCAAGTGAACAGTTTGGTTAAGAGCCACACTGGATACCACCTTAGGCATAAAGGTAGGGTTTGTTCTTAAAGAAACCCTGTCTTGGTGGAAAATGATGAAAGGCTCCACTGCCATTAGTGCATGCAGTTCTGAGACTCTTCGTGCTGAGGTTATTGCCAGAAGCAGAGCAGTTGTCCATGATATATATTTTAACTCTGCTGAATTGGATGGTTCAAAAGGAGGCAAAGTGAGCTTTTCCAAAATGAAATTGAGGTCCCAAGTTGGTGTTGGTGCTCTCCGCGGCGGTCTTATGTTTTTAGCCCCTCTGAGGTACTGTTTTAGCAATGAATGAGAGAAAATAGGAGGATCTGTGTTGTAATGAGCCGAGATGGCAGAAGCGTGAATCTTAATGGATTAGAAAGATAGTCCTTTGTCCAGCATCTCAGTCAAGTATTGTAGTATCTGAGGAATGTTAGGGACCAGAGGATCAATGTTTTGAGCCTGGTTCCAGGCACAGAATCTCTTCCACTTATCTGAATAAGATTTCCTGGTGCTAGGCCTCCTGGCCTCCAAAATGACATCCATAACAGCGTTTGAGAGAGAAGTAGTCTGTTTGGCTAATGAATCTGCCATGCAGCCAGGTTTAAGGTTTTGAGCTGACTGTACAGAATCTGATTGTTTTGCTGAGTCAGAAGGTGTGGAATTTGAAGCAAAATCCACAGTGGGCCTTGAGCTAAGTTCTTTAAGATTGGGTAGCAATGTTGGCGTGGCCAGTCTGGAGCAATCAGAATCATCTGTGGTTTTTCTTGTCTGGCTTTTAGGAGTACCCCTGTAAGGAGAGGCAGAGGTGGGAAGGCATAAACATGCAGGCTTTTCCAGCTGAACGAAAGAGCATCCACTTTCCATGCTCGTGTGTGATAAGTCCTTGTGCAGAATTTTTGTAGTTGGTAATTCAGTGGTGAGGCAAAAAGATCTATGTCCGGGCACCCCCATTTTTGCATCATCATGCTGAAGACTTGTGGATTTAATTTCCACTCGTGAGGATCCATGATGTTTCTGCTTAAGTCGTCTGCCAGAGTGTTTTTCTTTCCTGGCAGGAATTGTGCTTGCAGATGGACTTGATAGGTTAGAGCTGTGTTCCACAAGGTCATGGCTTATCTGCATAGGAGGTAAGAATGAGTGCCCCCTTGTTTGTTTATGTACCACATTACAGTGGTGTTGTCTTGTCTTTAATAGTAATTGTCCTGGATGCAGAAGATCCTTGAAAGCTGTAAGGGCATTTTGTACAGCCAACATCTCTTTTTGATTGATGTGAAGATGCATTTGGTCTGTGATCCATTTGCCCTGAATACATTTTCCTGCCATGTGTGCTCTCCAGGCGTAATCCGAGGCGCCTGTTAAAGTCTGCCTGGCTGTGGGAAGAGTAAAAGGCTGACCCTTGTTGAGGTGACATGCCTGTGCCCACCATCAAAACTCCTGTTGTAGGCAGGGAATTATTGGTATTACTGTCTCCAAACTGTGAGAATGTTGAGACCAAACACTTTTTAGGTTCCATTGTAATTTCCTCATATGCAGTCTTGCATATGGAATTAGTAGTATGCAGGATGCCATGAATCCAAAGGCCTGCAGAATTTTTCTTGCAAGGAGTTGGGACTTTGTTGCCATCAATTGAAAATATTGAGTCAGTTGTCATTGTTTGTCTGGCGTGAGATAAACCATCTGGGCCGTTGCATTTAAGCTGGCACCCAGGAATATTATCTCTTGTGAGGGCACTAGTTTTGATTTCTTTTCGCTTACTGTGTACCCTAGGCAACTTAATCTTTTTACGAACGCCAGATGCTGTAGAAGAATGTCCTTGCTCTCTGCTTGTATCAGGCAGTCGTCCAGATATGGATATATTGGAATTCCTTTTTGTCTGCAAAATGCAATTACTGGTGCCAGGCACTTGGTAAAGACCCTGGGCGCAGTAGATAAGCCAAAAGGTAGTGCAGAGAATTGGTAGTGCATTGAACCAGCTATGAATCTGAGGTATCTTCTGCAATTTTGTTTGATAGGGACATGCAGGTATGCCTCTGAGGTCCAAAGTAACAAGCCAAGCTTTCTTGCCCAACATGGGAAGGAGCTGTTGTAGTGTCAGCATTTAGTAAGTATTTAGAATGGAAAGGTCCAGAATGGGTCTCCAAGCTTTGTCCTTTCTGGGTACCAGGAAGAGTGTTGAGTAAAATCCTTGTCCTTTTTCCTGCTGTGGTACTTTTTGAATAGCTCTCATATCCATGAGAGCTGTAATTTGTTTTTGTGCCTCTGCCCATTGATTTTGTGGCAGGTCTGGCATTCCTTTTAGCCTTGGAAAAGTGTGAAAGTGGAACCTGTAACCTTGAGACACAATATTCAGCACCCATTTGTCTTGGGTGATTGCTTGCCAGTTTTGAGAAAAAAGTGCTATTTTCCCCTAAGGGAGCTGCCAAAAGGGAAGAGTTTGGCATTGGAAGGGGGAAGTCATTGGGACTGTTTCCTGTAAGGTTGTGACTTATCCTCACCTTCATTTGGGTTTGAAGCACCCCACAGTCATGGTCTGTAAGATCCTTGTGGCTGAGATCTGCCTCTTGGGCATCTGTATCTGCCTCTTCGTGGTCTGTCTGACACTGGAAAGGACCAGTTCTTTGTAGGCCAATTTCTGCTAAATCGTGGTGGCTGTACCTGTAAGAAATCCTTCACTGTTTGCATAGATTTTGCCTTATCCTCCATTTTCTTTAATACCTCTTCTGCCTTGATACCAAATAAATTATCTTGCTGCAAAGGAGCATCCAATAATTTTGCCTTAACATGATCTGGTAAACTTTGTTCTTTTAACCAAGCATGCCTTCGAATCACAGATCCTGTAATTGCTGCTCTACAAGAAGCTTCTAATCAAACATGGTTATCCGATGCCCAATTAATACTCAACCCAAACAAAACTAAACTACTCATCTTCCAAAGCACCAGACATACTCAAAACAACTCTCACTTTAACATCACAGCAAAAGACAACACCACTATATACCTAACTGAAAACACCAAATTGCTAGGAGTGGAAATAGACAATAAACTAAAGTTTGACATTCACATATCCATGACCATAAAAAAAGTCCACAAAAAACTAGGAGCGTTATACAGAAATAAGCAATTTCTCACCAAAGCAGCAAAGATTTCAATAGCAAATTCCCACCTTATCTCCACCCTTCTTTATGCCTCTCCAATATATACCAACCTAAGGCAATGTGATCTAAACAAGCTAGAGACCAGCTACAACAAAATCACCAAATTCGCCACAAGGGCATCCTACCGTAGTCACCACTGTCTCTCACTTGCTGAACTGGGCTGGCTTGAACTCCCTCAACTCCTTCAGTGGTATCAACTCTCACTCGCCCACAAACTAGTAAACCATCCACTAAATGTCCCATCCTTCCAGAATCTACTCCAACCCTATCGCACCACCAGACCACTAAGATCCAGATCACTAAAGCCAATAACTCTGCTGGTGAAGCACTATTCTCTTGCGCCATAGCCAAATTATGGAACTCACTCCCACCCACAATTACCTCTGTACCATCATGTACCCACTTCAAAACTTTACTAAAAGCGCACCTAAAAACATGCTGGCTATGCCCTTGCAAATCCCACTCTAATATCATCCACCCAATCCAACCACTACCTTTCTCTCTACTCCACTAACTACCTTGATTATAGCAAGCTCAGATGCTCATAAGCCTAGTACTTATTATACAGCAGGAACTTCTCATTGTAACATTTGTTAATGTCTGTTATGTACTTCACAGATAAAGATTCTAGTTGTCTACTGATGTACTATGCTCTTCATCTGTAAATATGTTGTAAGTAATTGCTATGTTAAATTGTAAATCGCTATGTAATCCAATGCAACTACTGTCTGTTTATTTTACTGTGGAGCTTTTCTCCCCGGGCCTCCGCTGAAAATGGACCTACGTCCAGTTGGACACTCCCGGTCAACAAATTTAAATAAATAAATAAAATAAAAATAAAAACCATATTACAAAGTATGCTTTCCCACTTGTTCAGCTGCACGCAATAAATCCTGCATTTCCTTATAGTCAGGTTGTTCTGCATTTGTACTCATTTTCTGTTTTAATTGAGACAGTAAGTATTGTTGATATTTAAGCATGTGAAACTGGCAATTTAGAGCCCTCACTGCTAAAGTTGCAGAGGTGTAAACGTTCTTTCCCCATCTGTTTAATGCTCTAGAGTCCCCATCCAAGGGAACTGGATTCTTAGCCGTGGAAGCCTTAACCTCTTTGGGACCCTGGGAAATAATTTCTGGGTCAGCAACAGGGTTTTTATAAAGAAATTTGTGAGAGTCAGGGACCCTGTAGTACCTGTCTGGCTTGACTGGAGCTGGGGGTAAAGAATCAGGATTTAAACTGGATTCAGAGAACACATCATCCACAATGTCCAACACTGGCGGAATAGCAAGGGGCCTGTGCTGAGGTAGTAAAAGAAAGTCTCCGAGCCTTTTCTTGGATTCTGAGTAATCCTGGCCCTCCCAATGGAAATGCTCCCTCATGGTATGTAAAGTTTCCCCAAAAGAATAATCCTCAGGAGGAGGAGCTGAAGGAATTGATTCTTCAGCATCACAATTCTCATAAGTGGGTAAAGAATATCCCTGGTCTGAAGAGGAATCAGAATATATTGAAACCTAGTCAGAGGAATCATAATCTGTATCCTGCCTAGGCCTTTTATCAGGAGGGGGATGGGAACCCCTGATCAGAGTTATCAAGTCTTCGGACATCTTCGGCATCTGTTTTTTAAGCATGGAGGCCTGTCCAGGTGAATGCTGTACTTGCTTTTTTGTCTTTAATGTAGGTTTAGTCTTGGCTGTAGTTGCAATGGTAAGTTGAGTAGGCCTGAAAACACCCTCAGAAGCCGATGCCTGCTCAGCGGCTCTGGACCCATCTGAAGGGTTAACCTCCGTTGGTCCAACACCTTGAGTATCCAGAGGCCTAGGCACCTCCACGTGGGAGTCGGTGGTGGCCTGTGGTTCTGAGGTAGCGGGTGTCAGGGGCTGCGAAAACGCCTCACTGACAACCGGAGAACCGGCGACTGGCCTAGAAGAGGCTTAGTCAGTTTTGGGCCTCAGATGCCTTTCCTTATCTTTATCTTTGTGTTTTTTGTGCATTCCAGTCATCGGTTGTTCCGACGGCATTGTATAATTAAACCTTCGCCCAAAGTAATGGCGAGCAAAATCAAACGGACGTTTAATAGTGCGTTTGTTAAATCTAGCACAAAACCGACAACTAGTGATGTCGTGATCTGGGCCTAGGCATGGAATACAGTAAGAATGAAAATCCTTATGAGGTATTTGCTTCCCACAAGAAATACAATTATTAACTTTTACTGACATCGGTCTGAGGCAAGAAAAAGTTCTGAAATCGAATTTGAAATCTCAGGAGTCGGCCGACCGGCACTTGCGAACTGCTTTTGCCTCGGCCACCGTGCAGCAAGAAAGACTGAAGAAAATGGCGTCGGTTGCTTCTTATATACCCCTGGCGCACTGACGTCAGGGAAGAGGCGACAGCAACCGACGCCGGACCAAGACTTTGGAACTCAGGCCAACTGCGGGCCTGCCTGATGGCAGGATAACCCAAGTGTAATGACTGCAGCAGTGAAACACGATGAACATCTCCTGTTGCAGGGCAGGGAATGAGAGTAATCATTGTTTCCAGGCTGTGGCAATGTTGAGTCCAAACACTTTTTAGGTACCATTGAAGTTTTCTCATATGCAGTCTTGCATACGGAATTAGTAGGATGCAGGATGCCATGAAGCAACTAGGCCTTTGTTGCCAACATTGTGAAATGGGTAGTCAGTTGCCTTTGTTTGTTTGGCATGAGATAAACCATCTGGGCAGTTGTATTCAAGCTTGCACCCAGGAATGTTATATCTTGAGAGGGTACTAGTTTTGATTTTTTTTCGTTGATGGTGTACCCTAGGCATGTTAGTAGTCTTTTCACAAATGCCAGATGTTGAAGAAGACTGTCCTTGTTCTTTGCTTGAATTAGACAGTTGTCCAAGTAAGGGTACATTTGTATTCCTCTGTCTGCAGAATGCAATTACTGGTGCCAGGCACTTTTTAAAGACCCTGGGCGCAGTAGATAAGCCAAAGGGCAGTGTAGAGAATTGGTAATGTATTGAACCAGCCCTGAATCTGAGGTGTCTTCTGCATGATTGTCTGATTGGAACATGCAGGTATGCCTCTTTTAGGTCTAAAGTCACAAGCCAAGCGTTCTTGCCCACCATAGGCAGGAGCTGCTGCAAAGTCAACATTTTGAATTTTGGAATATCCAGGAATGTGTTCAGAATAGATAGGTCCAGTATTGGCCTCCAGGCCTTGTCCTTTCTGGGTACCAAGAACAGTCTCAAGTAAACTCCTTGCCCCCGCTCTTGCTCTGGTACTTGCTGAATGGCCCCCATGTCCATGAGGGATGAAACCTGTTTTTGTGCCTCTGCCCATTGATTTTTTGGCAGATCTGGCCAGCCATTTGCCTTTGGCAGAGTATGGAAATGGAATTTGTAGCCTTGTGACACTATATTTAGAACCCATTTGTCCTGGGTTATAATGTGCCAATTTTGAAGAAAAAGTGCTAATTTTCCCCCTAAGGATGCTGCCAG
This sequence comes from Protopterus annectens, assembly GCF_019279795.1. Taxonomy (NCBI): domain Eukaryota; kingdom Metazoa; phylum Chordata; order Ceratodontiformes; family Protopteridae; genus Protopterus; species Protopterus annectens. Next base: position 885,318,345 of record NC_056746.1, on the reverse strand, counting down.
AAGATAAGTGCTTGGTGCAGGTAGGGGAAAGTCACTGGGACTGGTTTCTGTATGTTTGCGCTTTACCTTCTCCAGCCTTGGTGGTAGAAGCACCCCATTGTTTTGACCTATAAGAACCTTGCGCCTGGGATCTGCCCCTTGGGCGTCTGGATCTGCCCCTTTGAGGTCTGTCTGACACAGGAAAGGACCAATTTTTTGTAGGCCAGTGTCTTCTAAACCTAGGTGGCTGCATTTGTAAAAACTCTAACAGTTTGCATAGATTTAGCTTTGTCTTCCATTTTCTTTAACACCACTTCTGCCTTGGCACCAAACAAAGTATCATGCTGTAAAGGTGCATCTAATAACTTAACCTTAACATGATCAGGCAGATTTTGTTCCTTTAACCAAGCATGCCTCCTAATTACAGAACCCATAACTGCGGCCCTGCAGGAGGCCTCCAAAGAATCAAAACCACATTGCAAAGTATGCTTTCCAGCTTGTTCAGCTGCATGCAATAAATCCTGCATTTCCTTGTTTTCAGCACATTCAGAATTTAACATAATTTTCTGTTTAAGCATTCCCATGAGATGTTACTGATACTTGAGCATATGAAACTGACAGTTTAAGGCCCTTATAGTCAAAGTTGCAGATGTGTAAACCTTTTTACCCATCTATCCAGTGCCCTTGAATCCCTGTCAGAGGGGGTTGGGTTTTTTGCTGTAGAGGCCTTAACTCCCTTGGGACCCTGTGAAATAGTTTCTGGGTCAGCAGCAGGGTTTTCAAAAAGAAATTTGTGTGAGTCAGGAACCCTGTAATATCGGTCAGGCTTAACAGGAGCTGGAGGTAAGGAGTCAGGGGTCAAACTAGACTCCGAAAACACAATCTACAATGTCTAACACAGGGGGAATGGCTAGAGGCCTGTGCTGTGGTAGTAAAAGGAAATCCCTGAGCCTCTTTATTGATTCTGAAAAATCTTGGCTTTCCCAGTGAAAATGCTCCCTCATGGTATGCAAGGTTTCCCCAAAGGAATAATCCTCAGGAGGGGGATGCTGAAGGTATAGATTCTTCAGCATCAGAATCCTCATAGGTGGGTAAAGAATATCCCTGATCAGAAGAGGAATCAGAAGAAGTAGAAACCTGATCTGAAGATTCATAGTCAAGTCTCTTGCCTAGGCAACTTATCAGGAGGGGGATGGGAACCCCTGATCAAGGGAATCAGGTCTTCGGCCATCTTGATCATCTGTTTTTTGGGCATAGAGGCCTGTACACGTGGCTCTTGAGTTTGTTTCTTTGCTTTAGAAGCTGCTTTAGTCTTTGAGGCTGAAGTCGTTTTAATGCAAAGATGTGGTCTGAATACACCCTCAGAAGCCGGTACCTGCTCAGCGGCTCTGGACCCATCTGAGGGATTAGCGCCAGAGGATTCAATACTTTGAGTAGCCAGCAGCATGGCCGACTCCACGTGGGAGTCAGTAGCGGTCTGCAACTCTAAAGTAGCGGGTGTCAGCGGCTGCGAAAGCGCCTCACTGAGAACTGGCGACTGGCTTAGGAGAAGCTTCGTCAGTTTTGGACCTCAGTTGTTTTTCTTGCATTTTTTGTAAACTCCGGTAGTCGGATGGCTATCCAACGACATTTTAGAATAATTAAACCTGCTACCAAAATACTTTAAAGCAAAAGAATACCGATGCTTAATAGTGCATTGGTTAAATCTAGCACAAAACCGACAACCAGAAACGTTGTGATCAGGACCTAGGCAAGGAATACAGTAAGAATGAAAATCCGTATGAGTTATTTGCTTTCCACAAGTAATACAATTAATAACTTTTTCTGACATCGGTCTGGAGCAAGAAAAAAGTTTCCCCAACGGGGTACTTAGCTTTATTGAAGACTTCGGTTCTGAAACTCAAACACAAAAATTTCAGGAGTCGGCCGACTGGCACTTGCTAACTGCTTCTGCTTCGGGCACCATGCGGCAATAAAGACTGAATAAAATGGAGTCAGCCGCTTCTTTTATATCCCTGACGAACTGATGTCAGGGAAGGGGCGACTGCAGCAAACGCAGGACCCAAGACTTTGGAATTCAGGCCGGCTGAGGGCAACCTGGCAGCAGGAGTACCCAAATGTGATGACTGCAACAGTGAAACACGAAGAACATCTGGAGTAGCCAAGCAGTGAGCTTCAGACTGTCCAGATCAGGGTGAGGAATCCCCAAGGGGATGTGAGAGCATATCTGGGACCGGATCCAAGATCCATGGTAGAACTAGGTGAGACCTGAGTAAGGGAAACCAAACCTAATGGGGCTATGAGGATCACAGTGCTCCCCAGCCTGCGGGCTTTCTGCAGAAACTTCGACATAAGGGGAAGAGGGGGATAAGCATAAAGAAGCCCAGGAGGCCAAGCATGAATCAGACCGACTTTGAGGACTTTCCCCAGAGGGGGGTTCAGAGGGAAAAACCTGCTGCATTTCACGTTGGAAAGAGACGCTAAGAGATTGTAGCAGGACGACCCCACTTTAGGAAGATCTGCTCCGCTACTGAAGACTTCAGAGACCACTCATAAGGCATTAGGATAGATCTGCTGAGCCTGTCTGCTAAAATGTTGTACCGTCCCGGGATGTGCTTTGCCACTAGAAAATAGCTGGTGGATATCGCCCATTCCCAAACTCTCATGGCCTCTCAACATAAGGGATAAGATATCTGGTTCCCTCCGGTTTGTTGATATACCAGACCAATGACATGTTGTCTGTCTGAATTGCAATCATTGGAGGGCCTGCAATGCAAGAAAAATCACTCTCATCTCTAAAACACTGATATGCAGATAGGTCTCGGAAGGGGACCACTTGCCTTGGACTGTCCTTCCCAAGCAATGCCCCCCACCCACCCACCCAAGTAGGGAGGCGTCCGTGGTCACCGTGGTTTTGGGTAAAGGAGGTTGAAAGGGATGGCCCTTGAGTAGATCCAAGGACTGAATCCACCACCAAAGGGAGTCCCTGCACACTTTTGAAATTCTCACTGGGAAGGATAAGGGAAGGTCTAATAGCGATCGCTGTACTGCTAAAGTCCACTGCAATACCCTCATATGAAGGTGTGCCAGGGGGAGAAGATTTATCGTCGCCACCATAGAACCTAAAGCTCTTAACACCACTTAGGCTGTTCGTAACTGGTTCTGAAGGATGTGTAAGACGTGTAGCCTCAAGCTGTGTAACCTGTCTGAGGTGTGAAACACCTGCAATTGTATTGTGTCCAGCCGTGCCCCAATGAAATCTAAAACTCGGACAGGTTGAAGGGCAGATTTGTTCATGTTGATCGTGATGCCCGACTTGTTGGCTAACTAAAGGAATGAGTCCCTGGCCTGACATAGTAGATGCTCTGAGGGGGCAAGTAAGGAGCCAGTCGTCTAGGTACGGAAAGACCTGAATGCCCTGAAGCCTCAGGTGAGCAGCTACCACTGCCATTACCTTGGTAAACACCCAGGGGGCTGTGGTAGAGACCAAAGGGGAGGGCTCGAAATTGGTAATGATAGGCTCCCAGCCAGAAGCGAAGGAACCACTGGAAGCATCTGTGCATTTTGATGTGATAGCACGCATCCTGGAGGTCGATCGAGCACATCCAGTCTTTGTCTTGTAGATAAGTCCAAACAGATTGAATCATGACCATCCGGGATTTTGTCTTGGTAACTGACAGGTTCAACCTGGACACTTTTTTGGCACTAAAAAGAACCTGGAATAAACCCCGGATCCAGAGAGGTCTTGGGGGACCGGCTGGATGACTCGTTTTCTCAGTAGCGAGTCTAGCTGTACTACTGCTTCCTCCCGCTGCGTGGGTGGAATGTCTGGGAGGGTTTTGTTGGCAGTGGGAGGATCCTTGAAGGGAACGAAATATCCTCTGGATATGACTCGTAACACCCACTGATCTATAGTGATGGACGCCCATGCTAGTGGGTGAAGCGACAAATGACCCTCGACTGCCTCCAGAGATGGACAGCTGGGCAATCCTTCAGGGTTGCTGCCCAGGTTTATCAGAGTAAGGTTATCGGGACCCAAAATTCCTAGGACTCCCCCTCCTCCCCGCCTCTAGGGTGGCATCTGTCGTATCTCCCTCTGACTCTGGGGGACGGTGAGTCCTGAGCATCCTGGAAAAACGCCTGAGACTTGCGGAACCACATCTTCTTCTGGCCTCTCTGGTTCCTGGAAAAAAAACCTTTGAGGCGGTGAGAAGCGGACCCCGATGGTAGACAGATTCTACCCGTCCTTCTCGCTCTGGACTAAAGTCTCTCTGACTGTCTTCCCACAGAGGGAAGAACCATCAAAAGGGGCGTTGGTGAAAGTCGCCTTGAAGGGCTCAGAGAACTGTCATAAGCGGTGCCAGGTGTGACACCACATAGCAACGCTTGACCCCGCCACCCATGCAGCTTCCTCTGTGGCATGAGAGAGCAAACGCATGGACGTGTTGGCTACAGATTTTAGAGTGGCCATTTGTGCATCAAACGTCTTTATGTCCTCTGCTGACATGGACCCTGGGGGTCAATTCCGTGACTTCCTTGACCAGATCTCTCTGGAGTGGAATAACATGCGCAATGTAGTTCAGCGCCTTCACGCAGAAGGTCGATGAAGCACAGACTCTCTTCCCAAAGCGATCCAACGTCCTCGACTCTCAGTCAGGCGGGTGGACCATGGAACTCTCCTGGGCGAGTTCCTTCTTGGTGGCCACTGCGACCAGCAGGGGACCCCTTGTGCCAGTGTAATTTGCCCGCGCGGGGGCTCAGGACCTTGTCCAGGTGCTTGGTTATCGGCTCTATGGTGTCCGGCTCCTTCCATGCCCTAGATGTAATCAAATCTGTCCCTGTATCACATAAAATCTTTTCTGCTCTCCTCCTAACTTGCCACACCTCATCTCCTCTGCTTACCTCAGCTATTCTGTACTCCCTATCAGGAACTACTATCCTACCAACTATTTCTTACGCTATGACGTATCTCTTGAATAGCACTATTTTCCAGATTCCATTCCTTCATTTTTATGCTTTGTACTACCAATAGGGAATTCAAAGTTTTGCTATCTATATACCAAGCTTACTCAAATCAAACTAAGGTATATAAAATCTCCTAGACTGTATATATGCCACTGTATAGAAATTTTCTGTCATTTGTGGATTGTGTTGTCATATAAAGACATAGAGCTCCGATTGTATATATGCCTCTGTACAGAAACTTTTTTTGTCATTTGTTGTATCTGTACCATTATGTTATGGAGCTTTTCTCCCCAGGCCTCCACTGTAAATGGACCTTGTTCCAGTCGGACTTTCCTGGTAAACAAATGTAAAATAAAATAAATAAAATAAGAAAAAATAAAATCCATGAGTGGATCGGTAGGCGGAACACCCAAGAGGTAGACGGGCCTGAGCCAAATGCCTCAAGAAACACAGACTCGTCAGAGGTTGGTTTTGGGGCAGACCACCCCCCTCTTTGGCATAAGATTTCCATGATGTCTCCAAAGGAGACATCTTCTGGAGTGATCTTGGAGAACCTTCCCCTTCATCCAGGTTTGTGTCTTCTGTGAGGGACTCTGGAGGAGAGTCCAAGTGCCTCCTTTTAAACGTATGCTTGCGGGGGGGGGGGGGGCCTCCTCAAGAGGGCTCTCTGGGGAGGTCTCGCAAGCAGGTTGTTCGAAGGTTGCAACATCCTGGGGCATTACAGCTATGGGCTGCCCTTGAGAGGGCAAGATGGTCGGACCTGCACTCAAGACCATGGGGGTCTGGACGGACTCCGAAAACAAAATAGTCAAGAGGCCTCGACCCTGTGAGAACCCTCTCCACCATGTCGAATACAGAGGGGGAACAGACCTCCTGGGCTGAACTGGTGGAAGTCACTACCCCCGATCTGACTGGGGAGTTGGAGCAGAGCCTCTAGAAGCAGAGATGCTGAGGGGGATGCTTCTCTCCGACAAGCTCGGAGCAGAAAACATCCCCTCAGCTCCGACCCCAAAGTTACGGCTCAGAGAGCTCAGATTCGACACACTCAGGGCACTGGCCAGCGTCGAGGTACACGGTACCAATGGCAACGACCCCTCGACTCTGACTGTCCTTGGTTCCAACGGCTCCGAAATCGCGAGATGGACTGGAGAAGGAGTAATAGGTCTGAATGCTGGTTGGAAGATGCCCACTCCGGTGGGAGAAGACCCTGGCAAGATCCCCATTTGGATTTGAGTGCGGATAAATCTCCACAGCAACTTGGCCATCTCTGCTTCCGAAAGGCTCCGGGTGGAGCAGGAAGACGCCACTGAAGTGGGCGGGAAGAGTCGGTGGGGAGAGGGGTGGAGCAGGAGGATGCAGCTGAAGTGGGCTGGGAGAGTCGGTGGGGAGAGGGCCTAGGGGGCGTCTGGCTAAAGAGAACCTCAGGCTCAGGGGAGAACCTTGGGAACCTGAGCTAAGGTGAAACAAGCCTGAAAAAATGCTTAGTCTTTGGCGGGGGGCCAGCCTCCAATGAGCGGTCAGGGGAGAGCTTGCGAGGCTGGTCCTTCTTGACCTTATCACCTTCCCCTGGCCTCTTAGGGGTAGGGTGTGTCCCAAAGGCCGAGGAAGGGGAAGACAAAGCAGCAGCCGCTGCTTTCTTGCCAGGAGTAGGTGGGACATCCATCCCAGCAGTGGAGGGCAACAGGCCCTTGACAATAAGTTTGTCCCGCATGTCCTTAAGAGTTCTGGGATTAAACCCAGCACAAATTTGACAGGAGGACTGGAGGTGAGACACCCCAAACAAACCACGCACAAAGTGTGGCCATCCGCCAGGGAAAGCTTATGGTCACACTCTGTGCATCTCTTGAACCCAGGCTTTGGGGTGTCTGCCATGCCTTAGCCTGTTCAAGCAACACACACACACACACACACACACACACACACACACACACACACACACACACACACACACGAGAAAGAAAGGAGGGAAGGAAGAAAAGCCTACCAGAAAACAACTACAAATAACCCCATGAAGGTACAGAAAAGGTTAGAAATAAAAGGGATAGCTAAACATATAACAAAAGTTAAACTTCTACATTGGAAACTGCAATGGTGCTCGGGCCACGCTGCTTCCTCTCAGGAGGCAAATGAGATCTGAAGGGAGATGGGGGCATTATGGGTAAGGGAAGGAGCTCGGAGCCATAGTTGGAAAATGCGGCCATGTCGGATCCGATATGGATCCGAGGACCCACAAGTTGAAGACCAAATGAAGTACACTACTTCAGATATATGGATACCCTGTAGCTTGCAAGGAGCTATAACTGGAGCAAGACACTTTGCAAAGACTATTGGTGCAGTGGACAGTCCAAACAATAAGGCAAATAACTAGAATCTAATCCAGACAGACCAGAAAGGTCTGAGGTCTGGATGAATAGGGATGTGATTTGTATCTTAAGTCTAGTTTAAGCATTAAACTCGAGAGATGAAGGGTAACAGGTTGTGAAGAGAAGTAATTTTAAATTTGGGCATCATCACAAACAGGTTTAGGAAAGAAAAATGGTCTCCAAGCACTTCATTTCTTTGGCACTAAGAACATCCTTGAATAAAAATGCTTCCCCACTTAGGAAGGCGGAACCAATTCTCACTCCTTGGAACAGCATGTGAAGGACCAGCAGTGGAAACAAAATAACAGTCTAATCTGGAGGATAAGGACTGAAACCCTGGAAAGGAGGAATTTCCTCCCATTGACATGTAGCCTTGATGAATGAACTTCAGAAAAGTACAGTTTTGTACCTACCATAAATGTAGATGTTCGAAGATCCACATTGCTGCAGTCATAACTTGTGGGTAGTCCGCTGTCCTCGGTCGGCCCGAATACCAAAGTATTAGGCTGGCGTCGGTCATGGGCGCTCAGATCTGACGTCAGTGCGTCATGGTATTAAAGCGCATGACCGACGTCATATCCTCAGTCTTTTCTTGCCCCAGATGTCAGAAGGCCCTAAAAAGAAAGGCCACAGCCAAAAATAGAAAAACCTCCAAAACCCATGTACAAACAACATCTCGACCCAAACCATACAACCACTCCAAACTACAGAGGGGAAGGAGGGAGGGTAAATTGGACTGCAGCAATGTGGATCTTCGAACATCTACATTTATGGTAGGTACAAAACTGTACTATGTTCTTCATCTCACATTGCTGCAGTCATAACCTGTGGGTAGAATCCCAAAGCAAGAGTAAGGGGAGGTTGGCAAAATCATAAAGCATTGGGAGCTGCTAATATGCCCTGTAAGACTGCAGTGGCAAACCCAGCCCTAGATTTGGAATAAAGAGGAAGATGGTAATGTTTAGAAAAAGTGTGCACTGAACTCCAAGTAGCTGCTTCCAAAATATCTTTAGTAGCTACACCCTTAAAAAGCAGTAGAAGTGGCAGTAGCCCTAGTGGAATGAGGTCTGATTCCAGCCGGAATCTCCTTACCATGATGAGAATAACAAAAAGCAATACAATGGCCAATCCACTTAGAAATAGTTTGTTTTGAAACAGGTTTCCCCTGAGAACCCAAAGCAAAAGAAACAAATAACTGTTGAGACTGTCTGAACCCTTTAGTCCTGCTCAAATAATAACGCAACTGCCTGTGAATATCCAAAGTGTGCAAAATTTTCTCCCCTTTATTTTGGGGTTCAGCATAAAAAGTAGGCAAATGAATAGATTGGTTCAAGGCCACATTTGAAACCACTTTAGGCATAAAAGTAGGGTTAGTACAGAGATACCCTATCCTTATGAAAAATCAGGAAGGGTTCAACTGCCATAAGAGCCTGTAATTCAGATACCCTTCTAGCAGACGTGATGGCCAACAAAAAAGCAGTCTTCCAAGACAAAAACTTTAACTCAGACGTAGCTGCAGGTTCAAAAGGAGGTAAAGTAAGTTTTTCCAACACAAAATTGAGATCCCAGGAAGGAGTAGGAGCTCTACGCGGGGGTCTTATGTTCTTTGCCCCTCTAAGGAATTGCTTAAACAAAGGATGAGAGAATAATGGTGGGTCACAGTCATAGTGAGCAGAAATGGCTGCAGCATGAACTTTTACAGAGGTGAAAGACAAACCCTTGTCTAAAAAGTCTGTAAGATATTGAAGAGAAACACTCAAATCAGGCCTGGAAACATCAAAGCTCTTTGCTTTGCTCCAAATAAAAAATCTCCTCCATTTATCAGCATAAACTTTCCTTGTACTAGGCCTTCTGGCCTCCAAAATAACATTCAAAACTTGTTGAGGAAGCTGCGCCCCTCCACGTTCTACAACAGAATATGCCAGGCTGTTAGATGCAGGGACTGAATCCTGACGTTGAGGAAATGATTGCCTGCCTGAGACAAAAGGTGTGGAATTGAAGGCAAAGGCCAAGGAGGCTCCCGTACTAAACTCCTCAGCAGAGGGTACCAGTGCTGTCGAGGCCAATCCGGAGCTATTAGAATCATGGAGGGCTTGTCTTGTCTGACCTTCAAGAGCACCTTGGGAAGGAGAGGCAGAGGAGGAAAGGCATAAACGTGAAGATTGCTCCAACTGACTGATAGAGCATCCACCTTCCAAGCTGTTGGATGAAACATCTTTGTGCAAAACTTTGGCAACTGGAAATTTAGTGGAGAAGCGAACAGATCTATGTCTGGAGTCCCCCATATCACTGTCAACTGTCGAAATACATGAGGATCCCATTTCCACTCGTGGGGATCCACCATCTGTCTGCTCAAAACATCTGCTAAGGAGTTCTGTGCTCCTGGCAGAAACCTTGCCTGAAGAGTGAGGTGCAAACTGAGAGCAGTCTCCCACAAAATCATAGCTTGCCTGCAAAGAGGGAGAATGTGTTCCCCTGCTTGTTGATGTACCACATGACAGTTGTGTTGTCTGTTTGAATCAACACTTGTCCTGGGTGAAGTAGATCCTTGAAAGCCATCAATGCAAATTGGACTGCTAACATCTCCTTCAAGTTGATATGTAAATGTTGAAGTCTGGCAGGCCACGTGTCTTGAACCCATTTTCCATTGAGGTGTGCTCCCCAAGCCTTATCCGAGGCATCTGTCGTTAAGATCTGACTCGCCTCTGGTCGGGTCACAGAGAGTCCCTTGTTTAGGTGACATTCCTGGGCCCACCACAAAAATTCCTTTTGAATGCAAGGTATTATCTGAATGACAGTGTCCAGATCGTGGCAGTGTTGTGTCCATACATTTTTGAGATACCATTGTAACTTCCTCATATGCAGTTTGGATTGGGAAGCACCAGAATACAAGATGCCATGAACCCCAAGACTTGAAGGACTGTCCTTGCAGTCAGCCTGGACCGTAGAGACAATTGTTGGAAGTAAAGCGTAAGGTTCCTTTGCTTGTCCAGGGTCAAAAAAGCCATCTGGGAAGCTGTATTCAGTCTCACACCCAGAAAGCACATTTCCTGAGAGGGTACTAGACTGGACTTTGTTTCGTTCACAGAATACCCTAGGCACATTAACACTGCCATAACATACTGTAGATGGTGTAGTAGCTTGTTTTTGTCTTGAGCAAGAATCAGGCAATCGTCCAAATAAGGATAAATTTGTATTCCTCTTAACCTTAAGAAGGCTATCACCAGAGCCAGAACCTTTGTGAACACCCTGGGCGCAGTAGATAAGCCAAAGGGGAATGCAGAGAACTGATAATGTAAAGTCCCAGCCCGAAAACGCAGGAATCTCCTGCAACTGGGCCTGATAGGAATATGAAGATAAGCCTCTTTGAGATCCAGAGTTACCATCCAGTGATCTTTGCCCAACAGGGGCAGAAGTTGTTGCAACGTCAACATTTTGAATTTTGAAATGTCCAGGTATGTGTTGAGGATAGATAAATCCAAAATTGGCCTCCAAGTGTCTCCTTTATTTGGTACAAGAAACAGGCGAGAATAAAATCCTAGGCCTACTTCTGACAGAGGGACCTGCTGTATAGCCCCCATTTGAAGAAGTAAAGAAATCTGTTTGTGAGCCTCTACCCTTTGCTGAGGAGGAACGTCTGGCATGCCTTTGAAAGGAGGTAATGTGTGGAAATAAAACTTGTAGCCTCGGTCTATAATGTCCAACACCCATTTGTCCTGGGTGACTAAAAGCCAGTTTTGCTTGAAGAGTGCCAACTTTCCTCCCAGAGGAGCTGCCAGACAGGAAGGATCTGGCAGCTGAAGATGCAGGTCATTGGGCTTGTTTACGGAAGGACTGGCCCCTGCCCTCACCTGTAGATTGTGCAGGGGAACTCCACGTTCTAGGCCTGAAAGAACCCTGAGCTCTGCCCCTACCACGTCTAGATCTGCCCCTAGACTGTAAATCAGAAGAAAGGTAAGCCCATCCCTTAGTAGGCCAATTCCTGCTAAACTTAGGGGGCTGCACCTGCAAAAAATCTTTAACAGTCTGCATAGACTTAGCTTTGTCTTCCATTTTCTTTAAGACAGACTCCACAGGAGAACCAAACAAAACTTCAGACTGCAAAGGAGCATCCAAAATTCTAGCTTTAACATGCTCTGACAAGTTCTGATCCTTAAGCCAGGCGTGCCTGCGAATAACTGATCCAGTGGCAGCCACCCTGGAAGAAGCCTGTAAAGCATCGAAACCACACTGCAAAGAATGCTTACCCACCTGATCAGAGGCATGAACCAAATCCTGTAATTCCTTACACTCTATGCCTTCTGCCAAAGCATCAACCTTAGATTTTAACTGAGTAAGAAGAAAATTCTGGTACTTCAACATATGAAACTGGCAATTCAAAGCCCTCATTGCTAGAGTGGAAGAGGTATACACTTTTTTTCCCCACCTATCCAAAGCTCTAGAGTCTTTATCCATAGGAACTGGATTCTTTACAACAGAAGCCCCGACACCCTTAGGACCCTGGCTAATAGTTTCTGGGTCAGCCCTTGGGCTTTTATACAGATATTTATGAGCCTCTGGCACTCTGTAATACCTATCTGGTTTAACTGGCACAGGAGGCAAAGAGTCTGGATTAAGAGAAGCCTCCGAGAAAACATCCTGAACAACATCCAAAACAGGAGGTATAGCCAAGGGCCGATGTTGTGGCAAAAACAAAAATTCCCTAAGCCTCTTTCGGGAATCTGAGAAATCCTGACCTTCCCATTTAAAATGCTCCCTCATAGAATGCAGGGTTTCTGAAAAAGAAAAATCCTCTGGAGGAGAAGCAGAAGGACTGGAATCCTCTGCGTCTGAATCAGAATAAGGAGGAAAATCCTGAATGTCTTCAGCCGAAGACTCTGAGTAATCAGAAGCCTGTTCCAAACTTTCCACCTCTGGCTCCACCCTAGGCCTCTTATCTGGAGGGGGCATAGAACCCCTGATTAAGGAAATCAAATCTTCTGCCATTTTAAGCATGTGTTTTTTAGGCACAGAACCTGCAGAACTAGGACTGACACCTGAGGAAGGCAAACCAGGTCTGACCTTGGAAGGTACCTTAGAGACAGAAGGAGAAGGCCTAACCACCTTAGGCAAAGAAGGTAGTACAGCAACCTGAAAGGCCCCCTCAGCCTGACCTGACTCCTGAGTGGCCACATCCTGCAAAATTAACGGCTCCCCCTGAGACTCAGCTGAAACCTCAGCTGGATCCACAGATTCCACCGTAGTTTCTAAAGAACCGGCGTCCGGAACGGACGACTCATCCTGTTTGGACCTTAACGATTTTTCTTTGCGCTTCTTAGCGGTAGTGGGCGTCGGAGGATCAGACGGCATATTGTAATTACACCGTTTACCGAAGACAAGCCTAGCGCAGTCTAACCTACGTTTAATGGTGCGCTTATTAAACCTAGCACAAAAGCGACACCCGACTACGTCGTGCTCAGGCCCCAAACAAAGAATACAGAGAGAGTGGTAATCCCTATGCGGTATCTGTTTCCCACAAGAAATACAATTATTCACTTTTTCTGACATCCGGAATTAACTGAGGCAAGAAAAAACAAAAATATTCCCCAATGGGGTACTTAGCCCAACTTGGTTTCGGTCTGAAACTCAGAATACGAAAATTTCAGAACGCCGAATGGCACTTGCAAACGCTGCTTCTGCTTCGGACCATGCGGCAAAAAAGACTGAGGATATGACGTCGGTCATGCGCTTTAATACCATGACGCACTGACGTCAGATCTGAGCGCCCATGACCGACGCCAGCCTAATACTTTGGTATTCGGGCCGACCGAGGATAGCGGACTACCCACAGGTTATGACTGCAGCAATGTGAGATGAAGAACATCTATTTGTCTGAAAGTACAGTTGTGTACACTTACCATAAATGTATATGTTCAAGTTTATTCACTGTTGCAGTCATCACCTGTGGGAGTTATCCCTGCTGTGATAGCCCTAGCCCAGCCCGAATACCAGAGTCAATGTTTTTGTACCCCGGCTGCTGTTGCCTGTAGTCTGACGTCAGGTCATTAGTACTATAAAGCAAGGCAGACGACATCATTACATCAGTTTTTCTTGCCCAAACCCATCAGAAGCACAAGGGAAAAAGAGAAGTGGTCCTCGTGGCTAAGAGCAACCCTGGGAAGCATGTGCATCCCTAGGGGAAGATGAAAAAAGGGGGATGGAGGGAAGAAAACAACTGCAACAGTGAATACACTTGAACATCTACATTTATGGTAAGTGTACACAATACAGTTGGGTACACTTACCATAAATGTAGATGTTCAAGTGTATTCACTGTTGCAGTCATTACAGTTGGGTAATCTGCGGGCAGGTTGCCTTCAGTCGGCCTGAATAACAAAGTCTTGGGTCCTGCGTCGGTTGCTGTCTCCGCTTCCATGACGTCAGGTCATCAGGGGTATAAAACATGCAGCCGACGCCATTTTAATCGGTCTTTCTTGCTGCGCGGTGCCCGAAGCAGAAGCAGTTTGCAAGTGCCGGTCGGCAGACTCCTGAAATTTTCGTTTTCGAGTTTCAGAACCAAAGTCTTCAAACTAAAGCCAAGTACCCCGTTGGGGAAACTTTTTCTTGCTCCTTACCGATGTCAGTAAAAGTTAATAATTGCATTACTTGTGGGAAGCAAATACCTCATAAGGATTTTCATTTGTGCTGTATTCCTTGCCTAGGCCCTGACCACAACGTGCCTTGCTGTTGGTTTTGTGCTAAATTTAACCAACGAACTATTAAGCGTCGGTACATTTTTGCTTCTAAATACTTTGGTTCAAGATTTAACTATCCTGAAATGTCGTCTGTTAGCAATCCGACTGCCGGAATTCATAAAAAACGCAAAGAAAAAGACAGAGACAGACCGTCAAGGTCCAAAAACGACGACAAAGCTTCTCCTAAGCCAGTCGCTGGTTCGCCGGTACTTAGTGAGGTGCTTTCGCAGCCCCTGATGCCCGCTACTTTTGAGTCGCAGGCCTCTACCGAGACCCATTCGGGGTCCGGTATCCCATGAGATTCTTCAAGTTTTGAACCCGCGGGTGTCTCTCCCTTGGATGGGTCCAGAGCCGCTGAGCAGGCACCGGCTTCTGAGGGTGTTTTCAGGCCTAAAGATTTGTATATTAAACCAACGCCATCATCAAAAACAAGGCCAAAACCAACTACTATGTCCAAAAAACCGGCACATGAGCCACGTGCTCAGGCCCCTATGCCTAAAAAACAAATGATCAAAATGGCTGAGGATTTAAATTACCTTGATCAGGGGTTCCCAACCCCCTCCTGCTAAGAGGCCTAGGCAAGGCACTGATTATGAATCTTCAGATTAGGTTTCCATTTCTTCTGATTCTTCCATGACGTCAGGTCGTCAGGGGTATAAAACATGCAGCTGACGCCATTAAATCAGTTTTTTTGCCCCAGATGTCAGGAGCCCCCAAAATCGGAAGCAATTATATGGTATGTAATACCCCCAGGAAAAAAAGCAAATACCAATAATAGAAGATATGCTAGACAAAAAAGATAGGATAGAAGTCAAGAGAAGTCAGTGGGCTGGAGGGACGGCAACCAATACTGCAACAGTGAATACCCTTGAACATCCACATTTATGGTAAGTGTACACAACTGTACTATGTTCTTCGTGTTTCACTGTTGCAGTCATCACATTTGGGTTGATTCCCAAAGCTAAGGAAGGGTGGAGGCAGGTATGAAGCATTAGGACTGGGAATCAGGCCCTGTAAGACTGCTGTGGCAAATCCAGCTCTGGATGTAGAAAATATAGGCAAGTGGCAGCGTTTGGTGAAAGTGTGCACAGAGCTTCAGGTTGCAGCTTCCAGTATGTCCCTGGTAGGAACTCCCCTGAGAAATGCTGTAGAGGTAGATGTAGCCCTAGTGGAATGAGTTCTGATCCCCTGTGGGGTAGGTTTCCCATGGTGCTTGTAGCATAAATGGATGCAGTGTGCTATCCATTTAGAAATGGTTTGCTTTGAAATGGGCTTGCCCTCTGCCCCTGCAGCAAAGCTGACTAGCAGCTGGTCAGACTTTCTGAAAGGCTTAGTCCTGTCCAGATAGAACCTAAGCTGCCTGTGCACATCCAGTGAATGCAGGATCCTTCCCCCTTTATTCTGAGGATTAGGGAAAAAGGTTGGCAAATGAATGGATGGTTTAAAGGAACACTAGACACAACCTTGGGCATAAACGTTGGGTTAGTTCTGAGGGAAACCCTATCTACATGGAAGATAATGAAAGCACTGCCATAAGGGCCTGCAATTCAGACACTCTTGCAATTCAGACACTCTTCTTGCTGAAGTGATGGCTAGAAGTAAAGCTGTTTTCCATGAGAGGAATTTTAACTCTACTGTGGCAGCAGGTACAAAAGGCGGAAGTGTGAACTTTCATAATACAAAGTTAAGGTCCCAGGCTGGAGTGGGAGCTCTCCTGGGGGGTCTTAAATTTTTGGCTCATTTCAGAAACTATTTTACCAGAGGATGAGAGAAGAGGGGTGGGCTCACTATTATAATGAGCTGAGATGGCAGAGGCATGAATCTTAACTGAAGAGAAGGATAGGCCTTTGTGGAGCATTTCTGTTACGTAATCTAGTATATGAGGTAAGCTGGGCACAGCTGTGCCCATTCCCTGAGACTGGCTCCAGGAACAGTATCTTTTCCATTTTTCCGAATAGGATTTTCTAGTACTAGACCTCCTTGCCTCAAAAATGACATACAGCACCTGCTTACTGAGGGTTGTTGGTGTTGAATGCAGGGGATTAGCCAGGCTGCAAGGTTCAGGGTCTGTAGCTGAGGGTGCAGAATCTGGCCCGCCTGCTGGGACAGCAGGGAAGGAGTCTGAGGCAGATGTCATGGTTGTAGCACTATCATACTGCACAAATGAGGGTACCAGTGCTGGCGTGGCCAGTCTAGCACAATCAGGATTGTCCTTGGCTTGTCCTGTTTGATTTTTAGTAGAACCCTCGAGAGGAGAGGCAGAGGGGGAAAGGCAAAGACTGAGAGGCATTCCCAGGTGAAGGACAGGGTATCCACTTTCCAAGCTTGGCTGTGGGGAGTTCTGGTGCAATATTTGCTCAATTGATAGTTCTGAGGGGAAGCAAAAACATCCACCTCTGGTGTCCCCCATCTGTTCCTCAAAAGCTTGAACATTTTGGGTTCCAGTTTCCATTCGTATGGGTTCATGAGATTTCTGCTTAAGTCGTCTGCCAGTGAATTTAGTTTGCCTGGCAGGAATTGAGCTTATAAGTGCACTTGGTTGCTCAAGGCTGTGTTCCACAGAGCCATAGCTAGTCTGCAGAGTGGGTAGGAATGGGTTCCCCCCAGCTTGTTTATGTACCACATAACTGTGGTGTCGTCCATCTTTACCAGTAGTTGTCCTGGAAGAATAAGGCCTTTGAAGGCTGTCAGAGCATTCTGTACAGCTAACATTTCTTTTTGATTGATAAGCAGGTACATTTGCTTTGGGTCCCATTTGCCCTGAATGCGCTGCCCTGCCATGTGTGCCCCCCATGCATAGTCTGATGCATCTGTTAGGGTTTGGGCGGCAGGGGGTAGAGTGAAGGGAGTCCCCTTATTGTGGTTGCAGGCCGCTGCCCACCAAAGGA
Organism: Protopterus annectens; assembly: GCF_019279795.1. Lineage (NCBI taxonomy): Eukaryota > Metazoa > Chordata > Ceratodontiformes > Protopteridae > Protopterus > Protopterus annectens. The sequence continues at coordinate 885,301,416 of NC_056746.1, read as the reverse complement.
ACTCTGTTCTTAGGCTAGGAATGATGGGAATCATTGTTTCCAGGTCCTGAGAATGTTGACACCATAGACTTTTTAGGTACCATTGAAGTTTCCTCATATGCAGTCTTGCATTTGGGATTAGTAGAATGCAAGAGGCCATGAACCCTAGGGCTTGCAGTATTTTTCTTGCTGGGTTTTGGTGGCCAGTAGATTGAAATAGTTTGTCAAATAAATTTGTTTCTCTGGAGTGGGGAATGCCATCTGGGAAGTTGTGTTCAAGCTTGCTCCCAGGAATACAATCTGTTGGCTGGGTACCAGTTGTGATTTCTTTTCATTGATGGTGCACCCCAGTGAAGTTAGAAGTCTATTTACAAATGCCAGGTGCTGAAGTAGCAATTCCTGACTGTCTGCCTGAATCAGGCAATTGTCCAAGTGTGGATAAATTTGAATTCCTCTCTGCCTGCAATATGCAATGGCTGGAGCTAGACACTTTGTGAATACCCTGGGCGCAGTAGATAAACCAAAGGGAAGTGCTGAGAACTGCACAGAGCCTGCTCTGAAGCGTACGTATTTCCTGCAAGATTCCCTTATGGGGTGTGCAGATAAGCTTCTTTTAAATATGGGGTTACTAGCCAGGAGTCCTTGGCTAGCATAGAAAACAGCTGTTGGAGAGTTAGCATTTTGAATTTTGGAACCACCAAAAAGGTGTTGAGAATAGACAGATCCAGGATAGGACGCCAAGAGTTTTCTTTTCTGGGGACCAGAAACAGTCTGGAGTAAAAACTTTGCCCCCTTTGTTCTGCTGGGACAGGCTGAATAGCCCTGATTCTGAAAAGAGAAAGTACTTGCCTTTGGGCCTCTGCCCACTGGTTTGGGGGGAGGTCTGGCCATCTGCTTATGGATGGGAGAGAGTGGAACTGGAATCTGAAGACCCATTTGTCTTGGGTAATGTATTGCCAGTTTTTGGCATGCAGTGCACGTTTCCCTCCTAAAGGTGCAAGTACCTGGGCAAGGCTTGGTAGAGTTAAGAAGTCATTGTACAATTTTACCATAGGATGGTGGCTTACCACTCCCTGTTTTGGACATGGGAGCACTCCATTGCTTAGATTTGTGCATGACCTCAAACTGAAGTCTTGGTGGTCTGCTGCCCCTGGGTTTGGACTGAGAAGGCCTGGTAGGGGACTGGAAAAGAACAGTTTTTAGAAGGCCAATGCCTACTGAATTTAGGTGGCTGTAAGTGTAAGGAATATTTAACAGTTTGCATAGATTTAGCTTTCTTCTCCATTCTTTTGAGGACTTCTGCTTTATTACCAAATAGACGCTCTTGATTTAATGGTGCATCCAGTAATTTTTCTTTGACATGATCTGGCATTTTTTGTTTAATTAGCTCCATAACATGCTGCTGATACTTTAACATATGTTGCTGTCTTTCGGCTTTTCCCAGTTAGGGGTCGCCACAGCGGAACTCCTGTCCGCTAATGATTGGCAGTAGATTTTCACGAATGCCGAGGTGCCAGCTCGACGTTCAACCTTCAGCGAAGGCACGCCCATTTAGGCATGTCTTTCGAGCGCCTGCCAAACCGCGGGGAGGACATGCAGACTCCACACAGAAGGCACTCCATATGAAACTTGCAATTTAAAGCCCTAATGGCAAGCGTAGCAGAGGTGTATACCTTTTTTTCCCCCATATGTCTAATGCCCTGGAATCCCTGTCTGATTGGGTAGGATTTTGGCAGTTGTAGCCTTAATGCCTTTAGGTCCCTGGGAAATGGTCTCTGGATCTGCAGTAGGATTCCTAAAAAGGAATTTGTGGGAGTCAAGGCACTCTATAGTACCTGTCAGGTTTCCTGGGAGCTGGAGGCAAGGTATCAGGGGTAAGGGTGGATTCCAGGAAGACATCTACAATTTCCAGGACAGAAGAGATAACTAGAGGCCTGTGCTGAGGCAAGCTTAAAAATTCCCAGAGTCTCTTTTTGGACTGGGAGTAGTCCTGGCTCTCCCAGTGGAAATGTTCTCTAAGGGTGTACAGGGAATCTTCTGCATCAGAATCTTCATAGGTAGATAAGGGTTGTTGTTGTTGTGTCTTTCGGCTTATCCTGGTTAGGGGTCGCCACAGCAGAACTCCGGTCCGCTAATGTTTGGTAGTGGATTTTTACATGTCGAGTTACCAGCCCTGACACACAACCTTCAATGAAGGCACGCCCATTCACGCATGCCTCCATACAGAAGACGCTCTAGCTGAGAATCGAACCCGACAACGTCTTGCTGTGAGGCGACAATGCTACCGCAGTACCAGGTATGTCCTGGAAATCAGAAGGATCACAGTAATCAGATTCCTGTTCAGAAGAATCAGAAGGAAAATCAGTTCTGGGTCTTTTTGAGGAGGAAGGTCGACTTCCCCTAATTAAAGTAATGTGGTCCTCAGCCATTCTAATCATTTGTTTTTGTGGCATGTGGGCCTTAGAATGCGCTTTGGTCATCTGTTTCCTAGGCGTACTTTAGGCCTGAGAAATTTGGTATTTTTGGTTTGAAAGGAAGTCATCGGTTTAATATGAAGATCGGAAGGCCTGAAAACACCCGCAGACGCCGGTGCTTGCACAGCGGTTCCGGACTCATCCAAGGTAGAGACATCCACAGGTTCTATACTCGAAGAAGCATCTCGTGGCATACCGGACTCCGAATGGGTCTCAGTAGAAGCCTGCGAATCTATAGAAGCGGGTATCAGGGGCTGCGAAAGCACCTCACTGAGTACCGGCGGACTGGCGACTAGCTTAACGTTAGCGTCATCGGCAGCCTTGGACCTATGCTGTCTGTCTCTGTCTTTATCCTTTCATTTTTTCAGAAGATAGGTAGTCGGATGGCTTACTTATGTTATTTCAGAGTACGGAGATCGAGAGCGAAAGAATTTAGCTACAAAATTAGCCCGACGACGAATAATTCGGGCGTTGAACAAGGCACAAAACCAACAGTGAGGGACGTCGTGGTCTGGGCCTAAACAGGTGGCGCAGTAAGAATGAAAATCTCTGTGAGGTATTTGCTTTCCACAGGCAAGACAATTATTATTTTTTTCTGACATCGGTTAGAGAAAGAAAAAAGGATCCCCAATGGGGTACTTATCTTTTAGAAGACTTCAGGTCTGCAACTCGAAAAACGACAATTTCAGGAGTTGGCCAACTGGCACTTGCAAACTGCTTCTGCTTTGGGCACCGCACCGTAAGAAAAACTGATGTAATGGAATCGGAATGTAATGGAATCGGCTGCATGTTTTACACCCCTGACGACCTGACGTCATGGAAGAAGCGACAGCATCCGACGCAGAAATCCCAAGACTCTGGTATTCAGGCCGGCTGAGGGCTACCTGCAGGCAGATAACCCAAATGTGAGGACTGCAACAGTGAAACACAAAGAACATGGTTAGTTTCCCTAACACAGAATTCAGGTCCCAGGGTGGAGTAGGAGGTGTTCTGGGAGGCCTGATATCAGAAGCTCCTCTGAGGAATTGCTTAACTAGTGGATGAAATAACAGGGGTGAGTCTGAATCATAATGGGCAGAGATTGCAGAGGCATGGATTTTAATAGAGGAGAAAGAGAGGCCACTATTTGAGCAACTCTGCTAAGTAATCCAGGATGAGGGGGATGGAAGGTTGGGAGGTACTGGACCCTTTTGATTGCTTCCAGGAGCAGAATCTTTTCCATTTTCCTGCATAAGATTTTCTTGTGCTGGGCCTTCTGGCCTCTGTGATGATGTCCAGGACCTGTTTGCTAAACAGTGACTTCTTGTTAGTTTTTAGTGTACAAGCCATGCTGAAAGTTTGAGTCTGTAGGTCTGGGTGAAGTACCTTACCCCTCTCCTGAGTCAAGAGGTCTGACCTTAGGGGATGCAGCTTGGGAGGCTGTAGGGTCAGACTCCGTAGTAAGGGGTACCAATGTTGTCTGGGCCAATCTAGAGCAGTCTCTCTTATTTTGATCAGAACCTTGGGAAGAAGGGGCAGAGGAGGGTATGCATACACAAAGAGGGAGCTCCAAGGGAGGGTCAAGGCATCCACCTTCCATGCTAGGAGGTGATACTCCCTGGTGCAGAACTTGTGCAGCTGGTGGCTGAGGTGCGAGGCAAAGAAGTCCACCTCTGGGGTCCCCCACTCCTCGGTGATTTCAGAAAGATTTCTCTGTGGAGCTGCCATTTGTGGGGTCCAGTAGGTTTCTGCTTAGGTGGTCTGCCAGTGTATAGTTGATCTCTGGTAAGTACTAGGCAATTAGGTGTAGCCACATGGAGGTGGCTGTAAGCCACAGACTCATGGCTAACCTGCAGAAGGGTTAAGACTGGGTGCCCCCCTGCTTGTTGATGTACCACATTACTGTGGTGTTGTCTGTTTTTATAAGGAGGACCCCTGGCCTGAGATGGGGTTGGAAGGAAGCCAGAGCATTTTGCACTGCCATCATTTCTTTCTGCTTGATATGCAAGTGGAGTTGCTGGGCATTCCAAAGACCTTGGGTACACCTGCCTGCTAGGTTAGTACCCCAAGCTATGTCTGAGGCATCGGTGGTGATCGTCTGGCCAGAAGGGTGGAGGATGAAGGGAAGGCACAGGTCTGCCCACCAGAGAAGTTTGTCCATTATGAAAGCGATCAGTGGGAGGGTGGTCTCTAGGGGCTGAGACTGCTGACACCAAAGGTTCTTTAAGTACCACTGAGTATTTCTCATGTGAAGCCTGGCGAGAGGGATGAGGAGGATGCAAGATGCCATGTATCCCAAGGCTTGCAGGGATTTCCTCGCAGTGAGGTGACTTCTGGAAGGCAGATGGGTGAAGTAGAGAGGCAGGAAACTCTGCTTTTCTGGGGATAGGCAGAGGGCTACCACAGCAGGGATAACCCCCACAGGTGATGACTGAAAAAGTGAAACACGAAGAACTTTGAGATTCAACCTTTAAAGAAGAAGAAAAGGGGCCAAGGTGGGAGGGAATCACAGGGTCTCTTGAAAAGTTAATCAGATTTGGTAGGACTGTTTTTGGTTTTGTGAGATTCAAGGATTCTTTTTGGAACTCCATGCCACTGTTTTTTCTTTAAAAAAAAGTTATGTACTCACCATAATGTTCCATCTGTATTGTCCATTTTAATTCTTCTACAACTGTTGGGTTTGAATCCGACCCTCAGATCTGACTTGGATGCATTTTACAGTTCGTAGAACACTGAAAACTCTCAAGCTCCTCTCTAACCCATAATGTGGTAATTCCCCACATTACCTCAGATCTTGTTTGCTGACTTCTAGCAAATATGAAAATAACAATCATCATTATCTGGAGCTCAAACTAAGGAACACTGGTTCCTCTAGCATCTTCTGGTCCTTCCATAAGGCAAACTGGTAGGGGTTGGAGAGAGTGAAGTTGAGGAAGAATGAAAATGGACAACACAGACAGAACATTATGGTGAGTACATAACTTTTATCTGATGTTGTCATTTTCATTCATTCTTCAACTGTTTGAATAGAGTCCCCAGCTACCTCAATCCAGAAAGGACTATAAGGAAGGATATTCCTGAGCACAGCTCAGCCGAAGGCTGCTCTTCCCCTAGAGACCAGATCCAAGTTGTAATGGACAATAAAGGTATGAGGGTTAGTCCAGGTTGCAGCTCACAAACATCTAACTAATATCTAGCCTGTAGGTGCACTTGGTATGCAACTGATGTAAACTCTTCTGGATATCACTCATGGAAGATACCAGAATCCGTAGTAAGGCTGTATCACTTATGGATGGAGTGGGATGAATGTTAACATCCAACAAAGAATCTTGCAGAAAATCTTAACTGCCTCGGCCATTGGAACATCAGTTGCTTACCAAGTGTGGGCAGGATGATGAAGCAGCCCTGAGCTCTGAAGATGAGCAGGCGACTGTGATAGAAGTTGGCAATTATACTGCAAGAGAAGGTACTGGTGAAGCCAAAGGCCATACCACTTCGTTTTCTGGTGAACCCAATACATATCATGATATACGTTCTGTCCTGGAGAAACATTATGATCCTTTTACCAGGGCAGATTATAGAGTTACTAAAGTAAACCTTGATGAGTATAGAAACAAATGTGACAATCTACGCAGACTGCTGAAAAAATATCATTCCTTAGACTTAGAGAACAAGTATTTTGAAAGATGTATTGAATTATCAATAGTACCAAAAGGGCTGCATTTCTTCAAGTGCCCTAATGGGGTCGATCCTGTGGATCCTTTTTTTGCCGAATTAACCACATTTAACACTGGTATTCAGCTACTGAAAATACTTCTATAACATAATAACACTAAGATGTCCTCTTTAAAAGAAGAAATAAAGAGGATGAAGCAATATGTAACTTTTCAGCTGACTGTGTTTATGAGAATTTTTATGTGCAAATCTTTAAAGATGTTGAACATGAGACGGAACCACGGCTCATAAACATAAATTATTGAGAGATGTAACAGCTTATGAAGAACGAAGGGCTTAGGAGTCTTTTGTTCCCAATTTAGTTGATACAAACACTAACTTTGCTAACAATAAGAAAATTACCAATGTATTTTCTCAATCAACAACGTGGATCTGGGTCTTTTAAGGAGGGGTGTGTCGGACAAAAGAATTTCCGTGAAGTCCAACAATTTAAACCATCGTCTTTGGTGACCACGTTTTTGAGAGATACTCCGGCTAATTCACCTTCTACTAGCAATGAGGGTGAACACTGTCAGTAAACCTAGTAAATCCGGAGAAGGTGCTGTCCAATCTTCGGAAATCAATGGGAATACAGGAGCTAAATCAAAAGATTTTTTAGCAATGAAAAAAGAAGCCAAGGGGCCGAGGACAAGACAAATGAGGACATGGGGGCAGACAAATTCCAGTTCCTCAGCCGACAAGCTGTAAGGTTTAATGATGACAATTTTCATATTATTAATTTGTCTGATACTATTTTGACTGATGAACAATTGTCTGTTCTGAGTTATGGTTTTAATTTTGTGCCCACTAGGAGGGCTGACTACAAGAAAACTGTCGTGAATTTAAAAATGTTTACCCGACACTTGAATTTGGAGTATTTGTTTAAAGATTTTAAAACAGATCTTAAATCTTTTGTCAAACCATCTAGTTAAACCCCTGTTTTAAATCTACCATAAATGTATTTGAGAAATGTTGTGTACAGGAATTGAAAACCTGTTTAAGAAAAACAAGTGGTATAGCAATGTTTCTTACGAAGAGCGTATAGCTTTAAAACAGTTGAGGATGATAAAAAATTTACGGTTCATGAAAAGTGATAAGGGGGGAAACATTGTCATAATGAATAAAGAGCAGTATTAACAAGGAATGTTAAAATTGTTGGACAATACCTCAGAATATGAAAAGGTGAACCTGACTGAAATCACTCATAGTTATAAATATATTCAACATTTTTTGTATGACGCCCTAATGAATGGGACATTGATTTAGAAATGTACAATTTTTGCACTATTGACAAACCCAAGATAGGGAGCTTATTTTGTATCCTTAAGGTTCATAAGAACCTTAGGGAACCACCGTTTAGGCCTATTGTTTCTTCTCCTCATTCCATCACTGAAGGCATGGCCTTAGTAGTGGATTATGTTTTGAATCCCCTAGTACATACTTTGTCATCCTATATTAAATATTCTTGGGATTTTTTGGCCAAATTGAGGGATTTTTTATCTGGTTTCACCTTTGATGTGAAACATGCTATTTTAACTGTAGATGTTTCTTTATTTACTTGTATCCCTCATATGGAGGGAGTAGAGGCAGTTAGAAGATTTTTGACAGTTAATACCAAGATCAGCAACTCAGAGGTGAATAATTTGTGTAACATGTTAGAAGTAGTATTAAGTAACAATTTATTTTTATTTAACCGTACCTATTATAGACAACTTAGGGGAGCAGCGATGGGTTCCCCGGCAGCTCCTGCAAATGCCAACATAGTTTTGGCTGAATGGGAGTCCACTATTCTGGCTGAATTGGTTAAGAAATATAGGGTTCTTTTTTATGCAAGATTTGCGGACAACTTTTTTTATTTTGGAAGTTACGGAAATGACAACAAAGGATTTTGTTGCTGATATAAATGCCTTGTCAGGCTACTTGAAATTTACAGTAGGGGCAAGTGGGCACACAGTTAATTTCTTGGATGTTACTTTAAGATAGGAACCAGAAAAGCATTTGTTCAATAGCAGAATTCATAGGAAAGAAACTTTCACCAATAGTTATTTACATAACAGGAGTAACCACCCGTCATTTATGAAAAAGAACATATCTAACGGGCAATACATCCGCGCCAGTCAGATGACCTCGGACAATTTGGATCTTGTAGATGAATTCCAAATTATAACAAGTATGCTTTTAGAGAGGGGGTATGATAAGGAATACTTAAATCAAATACAACAGGAATTTTTGTTTTAGTTTTAAAGACTACTAAGGGAAGCAAAGATTTTAAAGCTACTTTGAATTTGGATATGACGGTTGATTGTTCAGCTATAAGAGGGATAGTTCAAAGGAACTAGAAGATTTTAGAAGGTAATACTTACTTAATAAAGGCAGTAGGTACAAAACCAAACTGTTTATAGTAATCAGGTTAATTTAAAAAAATTATTAGAAAATGATCAATCTACTAAAGTTGTTAATAGAATTAATACTCATAGGATGGGAATGTATAAATGTGGGATCTGCAGGTTCATAATGGAGGGACCTTATGTAGCTTTAGATCACATTGAACAGAGTTTCAAAGTGCCAGGGTATGTCAATTGTAAAACTGAAGGGGTCATTTACATCGGGGTGTGCAGTGGGTGTGAGGCATATTACATTGGAATGACCACACGTTCCTTGAAGGATCATATAAGGGAACATGTATACGATATTAAGATAAGGAATTGTAACACTGAGTTATTTAAGCACACCTTGGAATGCATTAAATATAAAAAATTTTTGTTTTCAGTTTTGGAAGTTGGGAATAGAGATTTGAGAGGGGGTGATTTTAGGAACCTACTTGAGCAGAAAGAAACTTATTGGAAAATAATGTTAGATGCTGACAAAAGACCTGGCTTGAATGACTTAGTTAATATAAAGTGCTTTTTGAAGCACAGGTCTCTGAAAGTAAAGAAAAATTAATTAAAATGACACTGTCGAAGATTTATACAGTCTATGTAATCTAATATACTTATATGCATTTAAACACTGCCGTTTTAGAAGTGTTTTTAAAAGTATTTTCATTGAAATGTTTAAGAATCAATTATTGTTTTTAATTTAATTAAATTATTGGTATTTTGGCGCCAAATTGTGGGATATTTAAGGTGCAGTATTTTTACAGTTTAAATCATGTTTCTGAGGAAGTCAGCTATTGACGAAAGCGGTAATAAAGTGTTGGTACGCTAATATTGTGTCTTTTTCTGTGTTTATTGCCCATTGGAATATCCTTGCTGGTTTTTGGTGGTCTTTTAGTCTGCAGTGGATATATGAGTGATTTTGGTTTCTTAACTGTACACAACTGTACTATGTTCTTCATGTTTCACTGTTGCAGTCATCACATTTGGGTTGATTCCCAAAGCTAAGGAAGGGAGGAGGAAGTTAGAGAGCATTAGGACCAGCTATTAAGCCCTGCAAGACTGCAGTGGAAAAACCAGCTCAGGATTTATAAAAAATAGGCATGTGGTAATGCTTGGTGAAGGTATGTACAGAGCTCCAGGTAGCAGCTTCTAGGATGTCCCTGGTAGCTGTAGAGGTAGATGCAGCCCTGGTGGAATGATCTTATCCCCTGTGGGGTAGGATTTCCATGGTGCTTATAGCAGAAATTAATGCAATGGGCTATCCATGTAGAAAAAGTTTGCTTTGAAATGGCCTTACCCTCTGCCCCTGCAGCAAAGCCAACTAGCAGTTGTTCAGATTTTCTGAGAGGCTTAGTCCTGTCTAAATAGAATCTAAGTTGTCTGTGCATGTCCAAAGAGTGCAGTATTCGTTCTCCTTTGTTTTGAGGATTCGGGAAAAAGGTAGACAAATGAATGGACTGATTACACTAGACACCACCTTGGGCATAAAGGAAGGATTAGTCCTGCAAGAAACCCTGTCTGCATGGAAAATAATGAAGGGCGCCACTGCCATGTGGGCCTGTAATTCAGACACTCTTCTTGCTGAAGTGATGGCTAGAAGGAAGGCCATTTTCCAAGAAAGGAATTTCAACTCTGCAGTTGCAGCTGGCTCAAAAGGAGGGAAAGTGAGATTTTTCAATATAAAGTTAAGGTCCCAGGCTGGAGTAGCGGCTCTCCTGGGAGGTCTTAAATTTTTGGCCCCTCTGAGGAATTGCTTTAGCAGGGGGTGAGAGAAGAGGGGTGGTTCAGTATTGTACTGTGCTGAAATGGCAGAGGAATGAATTTTAATAGATGAGAAGGATAGGCCCTTGTGGAGCATTTCTGTTAAGTACTGAAGTACATGAGGTAAGCTGGGCACCACTGTGCCCATCCCTTGAGTCTGGCTCCAGGAACAGCATCTTTTCCACTTTTAAGCATAGGATTTTCTAGTACTAGGCCTCCCTGCTTCCAGAATGATGTCTAGCACCTGCTTACTGAGGGATGCTATTGGAGAGCTCAAGGAATTAGCCAGGCTGCAAGGTTTAGGGTTTGAAGCGGAGGGTGCAGAATCTGGCCCGCCTGCTGGGACAGCAGGGAAGGGGTCCGAGGCAAGTGCCATGGTTCCAGCAGCGTCATACTGTGCAAGAGGGGGGTACCAGTGCTGGTGTGGCCAGTCTGGTGCAATCAGTATTGTCCTTGGCTTGTCCTGTTTGATCTTTAGCAGAACCTTCGAGAGGAGAGGCAGAGGGGAAAAGGCATAAACTGAGAGGCTTTCCCAGGTAAAGGACAGGGCATCCACTTTCCAAGCTTGACTGTGGGAAGTCCTTGTGCAGAATTTGTCAAATTGGTAGTTCTGAGGGGAGGCAAACAGGTCTATCTCTGGAGTCCCCCATTTGTTCCTCAAGAGGTTGAATATTTTTGGTTCCAGCTTCCATTCATGTGGGTCCATGAGCTTTCTGCTTAGGTCGTCTGCCAGAGAATTTAGCTTGCCTGGCAGGAATTGAGCCTGTAGGTGCATTTGGTAGCTCAAGGTTGTGTTCCACAGAGCCATGATTAGTCTGCTTGTTTATGTACCACATAACTGTGGTGTTGTCTGTCTTTACCAATAATTGTCCTGGAAGAATGTGGTCTTTGAAGGCTGTCAGGGAATTCTATACAGCTAACATTTCTTTTTGGATGATATGCAGGTGCATCTGTCTCGGGTTCCATTTGCCCTGAATGCACTGCCCTGCCAAGTGAGCCCCCCCATGCATAGTCTGATGCGTCTGTTGTTAGGGTTTGGGCGGTAGGGGGTAGAGTGAAAGGGAGCCCCTTGTTGTGGTAGCAGGACTCTGCCCACCAAAGGAACTCTGTCTTTATACAAGGAATGACAGGAATCATTGATTCCAGGTCCTGAGAATGTTGACACCATAGGCTTTTTAGATACCATTGTAGTTTCCTCAAATGCAGTCTTGCATATGGAATTAGTAGTATGCACGAGGCCATGAACCCCAGAGCTTGCAGAATTTTCCGTGCAAATAGCTGGGTCTTTGTGGGCAGTAGTTTGAAGTAGGCTGTCAAACTTGTTTATCTGGAGTGAGGAAAGTCATCTGGGAAGTCGTGTTCAAGCTTTCTCCCAGGAATACAATCTGTTGGCAGGGTACTAGGTGAGATTTCATTTCATTTATGGTGTACCCCAGTGAAGTAAGAAGTTTCTTTACGAATGCCAGATGTTTTAATAGCAAGTCCTAGCTTTCTGCCTGAATTAGACAATCGTCAGGTATGGGTACATTTGAATATTTCTCTGCCTGCAAAATGCAATGGCTGGAGCTAGACACTTTGTGAATACCCTGGGTGCAGTAGATAAGCCAAAGGGAAGTGCAGAGAACTGATGGTGCATAGAGCCTGCTCTAAAGCGTACGTATTTCCTGCAAGATTCCCTTATTGGAATGTTCAGGCAAGATTCCTTTAAGACGAAGGTTGCCAACCAGGCATCTTTGCCTAGCATAGGAAGCAGCTGTAGCATTTTGAATTTTGGGATTACCAAAAAGGTGTTTAGAATGGAGAGGTCCAGGATAGGACGCCAGGAGCTGTCTTTTCAGGGTACCAGGAAAGGTCTTGAATAAAAACCTTGTCTCCGTTCTTCTGCTGGGACAGGCTGAATAGCCCTGATACTTAGAAGAGAGAGAGAACTTGCTGTAGAGCCTCTGCCCACTGATTTGGGGGTAGGTCTGGCCAACCGTTTGGGGTTGGTAGGGTGTGGAAGTGGAATCTGTATCCTTGGGAAACTACATTCAGAACCCATTTGTCCTGGGTAATGAGTTCCCAGTTTTTTGCATGCAGGGCGAGCTGTCCTCCTAAGGGAGCAGGCAGTTGAGGAGGACTTGGAAGGGTTAAGGTTAAGTCATTATGCCATTTTTCCGTAGGGGGTATCTTACTACTCCCTGCTTTGGAAGTGGTAGCCCCCCACTGCTTAGACCTGTGCATAGCCTGAGACTGTAGCCTAGGTGGTCTGCTGTTCCTGGGTTTGGACTGAGATGGCCTGGAAGAGACTGGAAAGGACCAATTCGTTGAAGGCCAATGCCTACTAAATCTGGGAGGCTGTACTTGCAGGAAATCTTAAACAGTTTGCATAGATTTAGCTTTTTCCTCCATCCTTTTGAGAATGACTTCTGCTTTGTTGCCAAACAGGCGATCTTGGTTTAGGGGAGCATCCAGTAATTTAGCTTTAACATGATCTGGCAAGTTTAGCTCCTTAAGTCAAGTATGCCTTCTAAGTACAGACCCAGTGACAGCAGCCCTGCTAGATGCTTCTAAAGAGTCAAAACCACATTGCAAAATATGTTTACCAACTTGTTCTGCAGAATGTATTAAATCCTGTAATTCTTTGTGTTCAGCACAGTCAGAAATCAACATAATTTTCTGTTTAAGTAGTCCCATAATATGCTGCTGGTACTTTAACATATGAAACTGGCAATTTAAAGCCCTAATGGCCAAAGTAGCAGAAGTATATACCTTCTTACCCCATCTGTCAAAGGCTCTAGAATCTCTATCAGAAGGGGTAGGGTTTTTGGCAGCAGTAGCCTTAATGCCCTTTGGTCCATGGGAAATGGTCTCTGGAGCTGCAGTAGGATTCTTGAAGAGGAACTTGAGAGTCAGGTACTCTGTAATACCAGTCAGGTATTCTGGGAGCTGGAGGTAAGGTGTCTGAGGAAAGGCTAAATTCCAAGAAAGCATCATCTACAATGTCCAGAACAGGAGGGATAGCTAAAGGCCTGTGTTGAGGGAGGAGTAAGAATTCCCTAAGCCTCTTTTTGGAGTCAGAGTAATCCTGGCTTTCCAATCAGAAATACTCCCTAAGAGAGTGCAAGGTTTCACCAAAAGAAAAATCTTCTGGAGGGGAAGCAGAGGGAATGGAGTTCCCCTGAAACGAATCCTCTAGGGAGATAAGGGCAAATCCTGGCAAAAAGAAGAAACAGAAATATCAGACTCCTGATCAGAAGAAACAGAAGGAAAATCAGTTCTAGGTCTCAGAGGGGGAAGGCTGGCTTCCCCTTATTAAGGTAATAAGGTCTTCAGCCATTCTAAGCATTTGTTTTTTAGGCATATGGGCCTGAGCATGTGGTTTGGACGTTGGTTTTCTAGACGTGCGTCGAGTTTGAGGCCTAGATGAAGAAGATGGCGTTGGTTTAAAAGGCAAATCTGTAGGCCTGAATACATCCTCATAAGCCGGTGCCTGCACAGCGGCTCCGGACCCATCCAAGGTGAAGACATTCGCAGGTTCCATAGTCAAAGAAGCATTTTATGGCATACCGGACTCCAAATGGGTCTCAGTAGAGGCCTGCGAATCTGAGGTAGCGGGTATCAGGGGCCGCAAAAGCACCTTACTGAGTACCGATGGACTGGTGACTAGCTTAACGGAAGCGTTGTTGGCAGTTTTGGACCTATACAGTCTATCTCTGTCGTTATCCTTATGTTTTTTTCGGAATATCGGCAGTCAGATGGTTTACTGAAGCCATTTCTGGATAGTTATACAGACTACCAAAATAATATGCTGCAAATATAGCCCGACGACGAATAGTTCTGGGGTTGAACAAGGCACAAAACCGAAAGCGAGGGACGTCATGGTCTGGGCCTAAGCAAGGAATGCAGTACAAATGAAAATCTTTAGGAGGTATTTGCTTTCCACAGTTAATACAATTGTTAACTTTTACTGACATCGGTTAAGAGCAAGACAAAGGATCCCCAACGGGGTACTTAGCTTTTCTGATGACTTCGGTTCTGAAACTCGAAAACAAAAATTTCAGGAGTCGAACGACTGGCATTTGCGAACTGCTTCTGCTTTAGGCACCGCGCAGCAAGAAAGACTTATGTAATGGCGTCGGCTGCATGTTTTATACCCCTGACGACCTGACATCATGGAAGAAGAGACAGCATCCGGCGCAGGAATCCAAGTCTCTGGTATTCAGGCCGGTTGAGGGCTACCTGCAGGCAGATAACCAAATGTGATGACTGCAACAGTGAAACACGAAAAACATCCTGCTGCAGTTGTTATTGAGGGGAGACGCAAAGAGGTCATAACAAGGTTGTCCTCAATGAAGGAATATCTTTTCTGCTACTTTCATATTGAGTGACCACTCATGAAGCATTAGAATGAACCCGATTAATTTGTCTGCTATCACGCTGGATTTCCCCAGAATGTGCACTGCTATCAGGAATCAATTGGTTAAGATTACTCATTGCCACACTCTCAAGGCTTCTCGACACAGGGGGTAAAGACTTGGTTCCTCCTTGTTTGTTGATATACCAAAACATTGATATGTTGCCTGCAATGGTCCAGGGGGGTGTTTTAGAAGGCCTGGAACACCAGGAGGACAGCTCTTATTTGTAGGACACTGCTATGCATATTGGCCTCTTCGGGGGACCATGCATCTTAAACAGTCTTTCCAAAGAAATGCCTTCCCCCCCACCCAATCTGGGAAGCGTCCATGTAACTATGGCCTTGGGCTGACAGAAAGTGAAGGGGCAACCGTCTATTTTATGATCAGACTGAATCCACCAAAGCAGCTAATTTTTGCAAGCCTGAGTTACCTTGATTTGGGTAGATAAAGGTTGATGTAGAATGCACCACTGAGTTGCTAGGTTCCACTGAAGAATTCTCACGTAATAGCTTGCTGCTTTTTCTTCTTTCGACTGCTCCCATTAGTAGCTTGCTAGTTGCTTGTAGTAGCTTGCTAACAGAACCAAAACTATCACAGCAGACATTGACACCAAAGCTTGAAGAACTCTGAACTATCTTGCTGATCTGGAACCATATGGTTTGTACCCTTGGGTAAGGTAAGAGAAGCTGTCAGGGATACTGTGTCGAACAAAGCTCCAATAACCTCTAACATCTGAGTTGGTTCTAGAAGAGATTTGCTGCGATTGACAATATTTCTCAGGTGGGAGCATAACTGCAGTACAAAATCTCATGCATGATCAGAGGATGCCTGGTCAAAGCTGTTATGAACCAGTCATTCAAGTAAGAAAACACTCTGAATCACTGCAGACAAAGTGTGCTGCCACTACTGCCATGCATTTGGTGAAACCCTGAGAGCTGTGGTGAGACCAAAGGGCAGAGCTCTGAAACGGTAATGACTGGCTCCCAGCCTGAAGTGTAGGTATTGTCTGAATTGTCTGTTCATTTTTATGTGATAGTATGCATCCTGAAGATCTACTGAGCACATCCAGTCATCATCCTTGTGTAGAAAGGGCAAATTGGACTGAACCGTGGCCATCCGGAACTTTACATACTGAACGGATTTGTTCAGATTGTTAAGATCCAAAACTGGTTTCCAGTCCCCTCTTTTCTTTGGCACTAAAAAGAATCTTAAGTAGGTTCTAGACTCTTTCTGGTCTTGGGGGACCTCCTGGATGACTCTTTTCTAGCAGCTTTTTTATTTCTAGTGCTGCTGCATTCCTCTGACTGGGTGGAACATCAGGAATTCCACTTACTGTTAAGGGGAGTGAAGGGAAAATGGTATTATAAAGCCTTTGGAAATAATCCTCTGCATCCATGTATCATTTGTAATCTTTAGCCAGGCTCTATGCTGCAGGGATAAACGACCCCCAAGTGCCTCCATAGGTGGACAAATCGGGCACCCTTTCAGAAGGGCTGATAGGATCTGTCAGAGAAAGTATCCATAGATCCTTGGTTTTGTGGGCCTTCTCTGCCGCAAAGGCAAAGTCTTCTTCCTTCAGCCCCTGGAGGAATCATCTCCACATGGATCACGGAAAGGATTCTGGGACTTTAACCATATTTTTTGACCATCTTGTTGATTCCTTAAGACAGTTCTTTGAAAAGTTGAAAAATGTATGCCCACTGCAGGCAGGGTGTTACCATCCTACTCACACCTGGACAGTGTGTCTAACTCTGTGGCCAAAGAAGGAAATTCCATCAAAGGGAGCACTGACGAAGGAAGACTTGAAGGGCTCCACGAAATCACACAGGCGCATCCAGGCATGTCTCCTAATGGAAATGCCTGAACTCGCCACCCTTGAGGTACCTTTAGCTGCATGTGAAATGAGTCTCACAGATGAATTTGAGAAAGACTGTAGGGCAGCCAACTGTGAGGCAAAACAGCTCTCTGCCTCATAAGTAATAGTCCCAGAAAGGGATTTGAAGAGTTCTTTAATTAAATCCCTTTAAACCCTCGTAAAGTGTGCAAAATAGTTCAGTGACCGAAGTGTAAAGGTTGCTGAAGCGTATACACACTTCCTGAATCTGTCCGGTGCCCTAGACTCCCTGTTAGGGGGATGAACAGGGAACTGTGTTCTGCAAGTTGCTTCTTTACGGCCGCTACTACAACCATGGCATCAACTGGTACTCCATTGCTCCAAAAATTCCCGTCCTTGGGTGGTGCCACAATCCTGTCTGGTCTCTTGGGGATCGGCTCAACTGAGTCAGGTTCCTTTCATGCCCACTAAGAGATCAAGTCAATGAGATTATCGATGGGCAGAGTCACCCAGGAGGTAGATGCGCCAAGCTCCAAAGAATTCCATTAATAGTGATTCCTCTTGGGAAGGGTTATCGGCTAACACCCACCCCTTTGAGGATCTCTAATAAGTCTCTAAATGAGACATCATCAGGTGGTGATCTTGGGGACCCTTCCCCTTCATCAAAATCAGTATCTGCCGTGACAGACTCTAGGATAGTCTAAGTGCTTCCCTTTTGCACTTTCTCTTCCTAGGGACTTCTTCGGTGGGGTGTTCCAGAGAAGTATCAAAGGAAATCATTATAGCCAGAGGGGTTTCCTGGACACTGAGCTGGCTGTCCTTGTGGAATCATAGGATCACAGGAGGTTACTAGACTACTGGCCCCGAGGCCCTTATAAGCCTAGCCAGGAGTTTAGCCCATGTTTAGACAAGTCAGCACCCAGAGCCCCTATCCAGCAGGACACAGGTGGAATCCGAGGGGTGTATTTTCTGTTTCCCATCCAGTTATCCAGGTTACGCTTAAAGGATAATGAGGTACTCTGCTTGACCTGGAAAGGGAGTCTATTCCACAGATGGGGAGTCTCTGGGACTCAAATCTATCCCGCCAACAAGTCCTAGTGATATCACAGACTAAGTTGAAGTCATGTGTACTGGTTGCAAAAGTGAAGCTTGACTTGCGGATATGCAGCAGTGCCATCAGGGAGGGGTCTGAGATTTCTTTGTATGCCAGACAGATGTTACCTGTGAGGAGTCTGCATGAAACTGAGTAGAGGGACAGGGCTTTTAGCCCATCTGTGTAGAGTAGGTGTTTGCAGCCCTGGATTCGCCTGGTGAGGAAAGTACAGTTGTGTACACTTACCATAAATGTAGATGTTCAAGTGTATTCACTGTTGCAGTCATTACATTTGGGTAATCCTGCTGGCAGGTTGACCTCAGCCGGCCTGAATTCCAAAGTCTTGGGTCCTGTGGCCACTGTCGCCCCTTCCCTGACGTCAGATTGTCAGGGGTATAAAAGAAGCAGCCAACGCCATTTAGTTTGTTTTTCTTGCCCCAGATGTCAGGTGCCCCCCTAAAAGGGTAGCCAAACTTTATATATATATATATATATATATATATATATATATATATATATATATATATAAATAAATAAATCAATAAATGCACCAATATAAATTTTACCTTCATCTATAAGCAAATACACCACATAGGTTGTATAAATCAGGGAAGGAAAGATAAGATCCATAGAAAAAAGGGGGATGGCGGGTGGGTAATCTGGACTGCAACAGTGAATACACTCGAACATCTACATTTATGGTGAGTGTACACAACTGTACTATGTTCTTCGTGTTGCACTGTTGCAGTCATTACATTTGGGTAGAATCCCAAAGCTATGGATGGGAGGATGGAACTAAACAGCATTAGGAGCAGCTATAAGGCCCTGCAGAACTGCAGTGGCAAAGCCTGCCCTGGATTTAGAGAAGAGAGGTAAATGATAATGCCTTGTGAGCTCCAAGCAGCAGCTTCTAGAATGTCTTTGGTTGAGACCCCTCTGAGAAAAGCTGCTGAAGTAGAGGCAGCCCTGGTGGAATGTGATCTGATCCCCTTGGGCACAGGTTTACCATGGTGCAAATAGCAGAAACGAATGCAGTGGCTTATCCATTTAGAAATAGTCTGCTTTGATATAGCCTTCCCCTCTAATCCTGCAGCAAATGCTACCAGTAGTTGCTCAGACTTTCTTAGAGATTTGGTCCTGTTTAAGTAGAATCTTAGTGGTCTGTGTACATCCAATTAATGCAAAATCCGCTCCCCCTTGTTCTGCGGATTTGGGTAAAATGTTGGCAAGTGAATAGTCTGGTTAAGAGCCACACTGGATACCACCTTAGGCATAAAAGAAGGATTGGTCCTGAGGGCCACCCTGTCTGGGTAAAATATAATGAAAGGCTCCACTGCCATGAGAGCCTGTAGTTCTGAAACCCTTCTTGCTGAAGTGACTGCCAAACGAAAAGCTGTTTTCCAAGATAGAAATTTTACATCCACAGTGGCTGCTGGTTCAAAAGGAGGCAGGGTGAGTTTTTCCAACACAAAATTGAGGTCCCATGCAGGGGTTGGTGCTCTCCTGGGAGGCCTTACATTTTTGGCCCCTCTAAGATACTGTTTAAGCAGTGGATGAGAAAAGAGGGGAGGCTCTGTGTTGTAATGAGCCGAAATGGCAGAGGCATGGATTTTTATTGAAGAAAAAGATAGGCCCTTGTCAAGCATCTCAGTTAAGTATTGTAAAATCTGAGGAATACTGGGCTTTGCTGTGTATATTCCTTGTGCTTGGTTCCAAGCACAGAATCTCTTCCATTTATCAGCATAAGATTTTCTAGTACTAGGCCTTCTGGCTTCCAAAATGACATCCATCACTGATTTACTGAGAGGTGTGATTTGAATAATTAGTTGATTAGCCATGCTGCAAGATTCAGAGTTTGGAGCTGAGTGTGCAGAATTTGATAGTTCTGCTGAAACAGTAAATGAGGTATTTGAGGCAAGTACCATGGAGGAAGGTGTGACATATTCCTTAGAAGTGGGTACCAGTGCTGGCGAGGCCAGTTCGGAGCAATTAGGATCATTTTTGTTTTTTCCTGTCTGACTTTTAGTAAGACCTTGGAGAGTAGAGGCAGAGGGGGAAAGGCATAGACTGATAGGTTTTTCCAGCTGAAGGATACAGTATCCACTTTCCATGCTTTTTTGTGATGAGTTCTTATGCAGAATTTGTCCAACTGATAATTTTGGGGAGAGGCAAATAGATCTATGTCTGGGCTCCCCCATTTCTGTGTTAACATGCTTATGATTTGTGGATCCAGTTTCCATTCATGCGGGTCCATAAGATTTCTGCTTAGGTCGTCTGCCAGAGTATTTTGCTTTCCTGGCAGGAATTGAGCTTGAAGATGTATTTAGTAAGTCAAGGCTGTGTTCCACAAAGCCATGGCTCGTCTGCAAAGGGGGTAAGAATGTGTACCCCCCCTACTTGTTTATGTACCACATAACTGTGGTGTTGTCCGTCTTTATCAGTAGTTGTCCTGGATGAAGTAAGTCCTTGAAGGCCGTCAGAGCATTCTGAACACCTAGCATTTCTTTCTGGTTGATATGCAGATGCATTTGGTTTGGGCTCCATTTGCCCTGAATGCATCTCCCTGCCAGGTGCCCCCCCCCCCCCTAAGCATAGTCTGATGCATCTGTAGTTAGAGTTTGGGTGGCAGGGGGAAGAGTGAATGACAGTCCCTTGTTTTGGTGACTTGTCTCTGCCCACCAAAGAAACTCCTGTTGTAGGCAGGGAATGAGAGGAATCATTGTTTCCAGGCTGTGACAATGTTGACTCCATAAACCTTTTAAGTACCATTGAAGTTTCCTCATACGTGGTCTCGCATAAAGAATTAGTAGAATGCAGGATGCCATGAACCCCAAAGCCTGCAGAATTTGTCTTGCAGATAACTGGGTTTTTGTTGCCATTTGTTTGAAGTATGTTGTCAGTTCCCTTTGTTTGTCTGGCATGAGGTAAGCCATCTGGGCAGTTGTATTCAAGCTTGCACCCAGGAATGTAATTATTTGAGGGCACCAGTTGTGATTTCTTTTCGTTTATGGTGTACCCTAGGCATGCTAAAAGCCTTTTTACAAACGCCAGATGTTGAAGAAGAGTGTCCTTGTCCTCTGCTTGAATGTGACAATCGTCCAGATAAGGACAAATTTGAATGTTTCTTTGTCTGCAGAATGCAATTACTGGTGCCAGGCACTTTGTAAAGACCCTGGGCACAGTAGATAAGCCAAAGGGCAGTGCAGAGAATTGGTAATGCAAAAAACCTGCTTTGAGGCGGAGGTATCTTCTGCATGATTCCCTTATTGGGATATGCAAGTATGCCTCAAGTCTAGAGTTACTAACCAAGCATTCTTGCCTAGCATAGGCAGTAGCTGTTGTAAAGTCAGCATTTTGAATTTTGGAATGTCCAGGAAAGTACAGTTGTGTACCTACCATAAATGTTGATGTTCGAGTGTATTCACTGTTGCAGTCATTACAATTGGGTTATCCTGCTGGCAGGCTACCCGCAGTCGGCCTGAATTCCAAAGTCTAGGTCCAGTGTCAGTTGCTGTTGCCTCCTCCCTGATGTCAGGTGCGCCAGGGGTATAAAAGATGCAGCCGATACCATTTTCTTCAGTTTTTCTTGCCCCGGATGTCATGTGCCCCTAAAATGGTAGGCTAAATTATGCCAATAAGCATGCATGCACTAAAAACAACTTTTCCTTCATCTACAAGCAAATACACCACATAGGTTGTATAGAATAGAGAAGTACAGATAAGTCCCAGCAAAGGAAAGTGGGATGGTGGGAGGGTAACTTGGACTGCAACAGTGAATACACTTGAACATCTACATTTATGGTAGGTACACAACTGTACTATGTTCATCATGTTTCACTGTTGCAGTCATTACAATTGGGTTAAATCCCAAAGCTAAGGTTGGGAGGCTGGTGCTAAGTAGGATTAGGAGAGGCTATTATGCCCTGCAGAACTGCAGTGGCAAATCCCGCCCTGGATTTAGAGTAGAGAGGTAAATGATGGTGCTTTGTAAAAGTATACACTGAACTCCAAGTTGCAGCCTCTAAGATGTCTTTGGTTGGTACTCCTCTGAGGAAGGCTGCTGAAGTGGCTGCTGCTCTGGCTAAATGTGGCCTAATGCCCTTAGGCACTGATTTGCCATGCTGTGAATAGCAGAAACGAATGCAGTGACCTATCCACATTGAAATAGTCTGCTTTGAGATGGGCTTTCCCTGTGATCCTGCAGCATATGCCACTAGAAGTTGTTCAGTCTTTCTGAAATCTTTGGTTCTGTCCAAGTAGAAGCACAGCTGCCTGTGAATGTCCAAAGAATGCAGAATTCTCTCACCCTTATTCTGTGGGTTTGGATAAAAGGTAGGCAAATGAATTGTTTGGTTAAGGGACACACTGGACACTACCTTAGGCATAAATGTAGGGTTTGTGCGCAGAGAAACCCTGTCAGGATGGAAAATAATAAAAGGTTCCACAGCCATGAGTGCCTGTAACTCTGAGACTAGTCTAGCAGAGGTTATTGCTAGGAGCAGAGCTGTTTTCCAGGATAGGAAATTAATATCAGCTGCAGAGGCTGGTTCAAACGGAGGCAGTGTGAGTTTTTCCAAGACATAGTTGAGGTCCCATGCAGGTATTGGTGCTCTCCTTGGGGGTCTTATGTTTTCGGCCCCTCTGAGGTACTGTCTTAGTAATGGATGAGAAAAAATAGGTGTTTCTGTATTGTAATGAGCTGAAATGGCAGAGGCATGAATTTTAATTGATGAAAAAGAAAGGCCTTTATCAAGCATCTCAGTTAAGTATTGCAAAATCTGAGGAATATTTGGAACAATCGTGTCAAAATCTTGTGCCTGGTTCCAAGCACAGAATCTCTTCCATTTTTCTGCATAAGATTTTCTGGTGCTAGGCCTCCTGGCCTCCAAAATAACATCCATCACTGCTTTAGAGAGAAGTGTGCCTTGACTGGCTACATTATCCGCCATGCTGCCAGGTTTAAGGTCCTGAGTTGGCTATGCAGTATTTGACTGTCTTGTTGGGTCAATAAGTGAGGAATCTGAGGTAAAGTCCAAGCTGGGCATTGAGACAATCTCTTTAGGATTGGGTACCAGTGTGGGCGGGGCCAGTCTGGGGCAATCAGTATCATTTTTGGTTTCTCTTGCCTGACCCTGAGGAGTACCTTGGGGAGGACAGGCAGAGGAGGAAAGGCATATACTGTTAGGTCTTTCCAGCTGAAAGACAGAGCATCCACTTTCCATGCTTGCTTGTGATAAGTCCTTGTGCAGAATTTCTGTAGTTGGTAGTTGTGAGGAGAGGCAAATAGGTCTATGCCCGGGCATCCCCAGTTCCTTGTTATCATGGTGAAGACTTGTGGATCCAATTTCCACTCGTGGGGATCCATTAGGTTTCTGCTTAATTCGTCTGCCAGAGTATTTGTCTTTCCTGGCAAGAATTGTGCTTGCAGATGTACTTGGTAAGTCAATGCTGTGTCCCACAAGTTCATGGCTAGCCTGCAGAGGGGGTAGGAATGTGTGCCTCCCTGCTTGTTTATGTACCACATAACTGTAGTAATGTCTGTCCTTATCAGTAGTTGTCCTGAATGAAGTAGATCCTTGAAGGCTGTCAGGGCATTCTGAAAAGCTAGCATCTCTTTATATTGATATGTAGATGCATTTGACTTGCGGACCATGTGCCCTGAATACATCTTCCTGCCATATGGGCCCCCCAGACATAATCTGATGCATCTGTTGTCATTGTCTGCCTGGCTGTGGGTAAGGTGAATGGCTGTCCCGTGTTGTGGAGACAGGCTTTTGCCCACCATCGAAACTCCTGTTGCAGGCAGGGAATGAGGGTAATTATTGTTTCCAGACTGTGGCAATGTTGAGTCCAAACACTTTTTAGATACCATTGAAGTTTCCTCATATGCAGTCTTGCATATGGAATTCGCAGAATGCAGGATGCCATGAAGCCCAAATCCTGCAGAATTTTTCTTGCAGATAACTGGGTCTTTGTTGCCAACATTTTGAAATAAGTAGCCAGTTGTCTGTGTTTGTGTAAGATAAGCCATCTGGGCAGTTGTACTTAAGTTTGCATCCAGGAATATTATCTCTTGAGAGGGTACGAGTTTTGATTTCTTTTCGTTTACTGTGTACCCTAGACCTGTTAGTAATCTTTTTACAAATGCCAGATGCTGTAGTAGAATGTCCTTGTTCTCTGCTTGAATAAGGCAGTCGTCCAAGTAAGGATATATTTGTAGTCCTCTGTCTGCAAAAAGCAATCACTGGTGCCAGGCATTTTGTGAAGACCCTGGGCGCAGTAGATAACCAAAGGGCAGTGCAGAGAATTGGTAATGCATTGAGCCAGCTATAAATCTGAGGTGTCTTCTGCATGATTGTCTGACTGGGACATGCAGGTATGCCTCTTTTAGGTCTAAAGTCACAAGCCAAGTCTTCTTGCCCAGCATGGGCAGAAGCTGCTGCAGAGTTAACATTTTGAATTTTGGAATATCCAGGAATGTGTTTAGGATAGACAGATCCAGTAATGGTCTCCAGGCTTTGTCCTTTATGGGCACCAAGAATAGCCTTGAGTAGAATCCTAGTCCCTGCTCTTGCTGTGGTACCAAATGAATAGCTCTCATGTCCATGAGGGATGAAACTTGTTTTTGTGCCTCTGCCCATTGATTGCATGGCAGATCTGGCATACCGTTTGGCCTTGGCAGGGTGTGAAAGTGGAACCTGTAGCCTTGTGATACGATATTTAGAACCCATTTGTCCTGGGTGATCATGTGCCAATTTTGTGAAAAAAGTGTTAGTTTTCCCCCTAAAGGCGCTGCCAGAAGATAAGTGCTTGGTGCTGGCAGGGGAAAGTCATTGAGACTGTTTTCCTGTATGGCTGTGATTTTTCCTCTCTGCTTTTGGAGGTAGAAGCATCCCATTGTTTAAGCCTGAATGAGCCTTGGGGCTGTGATCTGCCTCTGGGGCATCTGTATCTGCCTCTTTGTGGCCTGTCTGACACTGGAAAGGATCAATTCTTTGTAGGCCAGTTCCTGCTAAATCTGGGAGGCTGTAACTGCAAGAAATCCTTGACTGTTTGCATAGATTTAGCTTTGTCCTCCATTTTCTTCAACACCTCTTCTGCTTTAACACCAAACAAAGTATCATTCTGTAATGGAGCATCTAATAGTTTTGCTTTGACATGATCAGGCAGATTCTGTTCTTTTAACCAAGCATGCCTCCTAATGACAGAGCCCGTAACAGCGGCCCTGCAGGAGGCCTCTAGAGAATCAAAACCACATTGCAAAGTATGCTTTCCTACTTGTTCAGCTGCATGCAATAAATCCTGCATTTCTTTGTTTTCTGCACATTCTGAATTTGTTAACATTTTCTGTTTAAGCAGTGACATAACATATTGCTGATATTTAAGCATATGAAATTGGCAATTTAAAGCTCTTACAGCCAAGGTAGCAGAAGTATAAATCTTTTTCCCCCATCTGTCCAGGGCCCTAGAATCCTTATCAGAGGGGATAGTTTTTTTTTTTGCAGTGGAAGCCTTGACCCGTTTGGGACCCTGAGAGATGGTTTCTGGGTCAGCAGCAGGGTTTTTATAAAGAAATTTATGTGAATCAGGAACCCTGTAGTATCTGTCTGGCTTAACAGGGGCTGGTGGTAAAGAGTCTGGAGATAGACTGGACTCTGAAAATACATCATCTACAATGTCTAAAACAGGTGGGATAGCAAGGGGCCTGTGCTGAGGTAATAAAAGGAAGTCTCTGAGCCTTTTCTTGGATTCTGAGTGATCTTGGCTCTCCCAGTGGAAATGCTCCCTCATAGTATGCAGAGTCTCCCCAAAAGAATAATCCTCAGGAGGAGAGGCTGAAGGGATAGATTCTTCAGCATCAGAATCCTCATAAGCAGGAAAAGAATATTCCTGTTCGGAAGAGGAATCAGAGGAAATAGAAACCTGGTCTGAAGATTCGTATTCTATCTCTTGCCTAGGCCTCTTATCACGAGAGGGATGGGAACCCCTGATCAAAGTAATTAGGTCTTCGGCCATTTTAAGCATCTGTTTTTTAGGCAGGGTGGCCTGTCCAGGAGAATGCTGTACTTGTTTCTTTGTCTTTAGAACTGCTTTAGTCTTTGCCTTTGAAGCTGAAGTAGGTTTCACATATAACTGTGTAGGCCTGAAAACACCCTCAGAAGCAGATGCCTGCTCAGCGGCTCCGGACCCATCAGAGGGAATAGTTTCAGAGTGTCCAATACCTTGAGTTTCCAGTGGCCTAGTCGGCTCCACGTGGGAGTCGGAAGCGGCCTGTGGCTCTGAGGTAGCGGGCGTCAGGGGCTGCGGAAAGCACCTCACTGAGAACCGGCGACAGGCCTAGCGGAAGCCTCGTCATCGGTTTTGGACCTCGGATGCCTGTCCTTTTCTTTTTCTTTGCGCTTTTTATAAACTCCGGTAGTTGGCTGTTCCGACGGCATTATATAATTGAATCTTCTGCAAAAGTAATGAAATGCAAAATCTTACAGACACTTAATAGTGCATTGGTTAAATCTAGCACAAAACCGACAACTAGCAACATTGTGATCAGGGCCTAGCAAGGAATACAGTAAGAGTGAAAAACCTTATGAGGTATTTGCTTCCCACAAGAAATACAATTATTAACTTTTTCTGACATCGGTCTGGAGCAAGAAAAAAAAGTTTCCCCAACGGGGTACTTAGCTTTAATGAAGACTTCGGATCTGAAATTCGAATTTGAAAATCTCAGGAGTCGTCCGACCGGCACTTGCGAACTGCTTTTGCTTCGGGCACCGTGCAGCAAGAAAGACTGAAGAAAATGGCAGCAACTGATGCCAGACCTAGACTTTGGAATTCAGGCCGACTGTGGGTAGCCTGCCAGCAGGATAACCCAATTGTAATGACTGCAACAGTGAAACATGATGAACATCGTGTTCAGAGTCGATAAGTCCAGTATTGGACACCATGAATGGTCTTTTCTGGGTACCAGGAAAAGTCTTGAATAAAAACCTTGTCTTTTTTCCTTTTCTGGTACCGGTTGAATAGCCCCCATATCCATGAGGAACATGACTTGCTTCTGGGCCTCTGCCCACTAGTTTTGTGGCAGATCCAGCCATCCGTTTGGAATTGGCAAAGTATGGAAATGAAATCTGTACCTCCTGGGATACTATGTTTAATACCCACTTGTCATGGGTAATTAACTGCCAAGTTTGAGCATGAAGTGCTAGTTTTCCTCCCAAGGGGGCTGCCAAAAGATAAGTGCTTGGAGATGGTAGAGGAAAGTCATTGAGACTGCTTACTGCAGGGTTGTGCTTCATTTCCTCCAGGTTTGGAGGTGGAGGCAACCCATTGCTATGACCTGCAAGAACCCTGTGATTAGTATCTGGAGCCTTTTGAGCACCTGGGTTTGCCCTGAGTGGCTCTGTTGGTCACAGGAAAGTACCAGTTTTTAGTAGGCCAGTGCCTAATGAACTTGGGTGGCTGCACTTGCAAGAAATCTTTTACAGTTTGCATACATTTAGCTTTGTCTTCCATTTTCTTTAAAACTTCTTCTGCCTTATTACCAAACAGAGTATCATGCTGCAAAGGGGCATCCAACAATTTAGCTTTAACATGATCAGGCAGATTTTGCTCCTTGAGCCAGGCATGCCTTCTAATCACAGATCCAGTAACGGCAGCCCTACAACAGGCCTCCAAGGAATCAAACCCACATTGCAAAGTATGCTTTCCAATCTGTTCTGCTGAATGCAATAAATCCTGTAACTCTATTTTCCACACAATCAGAAATCAACATAATTTTCTGTTTCAGTAAGCCCATAACATGCTGTTGATATTTAAGCATATGAAACTGTCAGTTTAAAGGCCTGATTGCCAAGGTTGCAGACGTATAAACCTTCTTACCCCATCTATCCAGCGCCCTGGAATCTCTATCAGAAGGGGTAGGATTTTTGGCTGTAGAAGCCTCAACACCCTTGGTACCCTGGGAAATAGTCTCAGTATCAGCAGCAGGATTTTTCAAAAGAAATTTGTGGGAGTCAGGAACCCTGTAATATCTGTCTGGCTTACTAGGAGCTGGAGCCACGGAATCAGGAGCCATGCTTGATTCCGAGAACACATCAACAATGTCTAATACAGGAGGTACTGCCAAAGGCCTATGCTGAGGAAGAAGGAAATCCCCAAGCCTCTTTTTTGATTCAGATAAGTCCTGACTCACCCAGTGAAAATGTTCCCTTAAAGTATGCGAAGTCTCTCCAAAAGAGTAATCCTCAGGAGGAGATGCAGATGGGATGGATTCCTCTGCATCAGAATCCCCATAGGGTGGAACAGAAAATTCCTGATCAGAAGAGGAATCAGAAGAAATGGAAACCTGACCTGAAGATTCATAATCAGTGCCTTGCTTAGGCCTCTTAGCAGGGGGGTTTGGGAAGACCTAATCAAAGTAATTAAATCCTCTGCCATTTTGATCATGCGTTTTTTAGGCATAGGGGCCTGAGCACGTGGCTCATCCATCGGTTTTTTAGACATAGAAGTTGTTTTTGACCTTGTTTTTGTTGCTGGCGTCGGTATAATATAAAAATGTTGAGGCCTGAAAACACCCTCAGAAGCCAGTGCCTGCTCAGCGGCTCCGGACCCATCCAAGAGAGAGAGACATCCATGGGTTCAATACTCAATCTCATGGCATACCGGTCTCCGAATGGGTCTCAGTAGAGACCTGCGACTCAAAAGTAGTGGGTATCAGGGGCTGCGAAAGCGCCTCACTAAGTACCGGCGAACCAGCGACTGGCTTAGGAGAAGCTTCGTTGTCGGCTTTGGACCTCGACGGTCTCTCTCTGTCTTTTCCTTGCATTTTTTGTGAACTCAGGTAGTTGGATTGCTAACTGACATTTCAGGATAGTTAAATCTCGAACCAAAATATTTAGAAGCAAAAATATACAGACGCTTAATAGTGCCATTGGTTAAATCTAGCACAAAACCGACAGCAAGGCACGTTGTGATCAGGGCCTAGGCAAGGAATACAGTACAAATGAAAATCCTTATGAGGTATTTGCTTCCCACAAGTAATGCAATTATTAACTTTTACTGACATCGGTAAGGAGCAAGAAAAAGTTTCCCCAACGGGGTACTTGGCTTTAGTTTGAAGACTTCGGTTCTGAAACTCGAATACGAAAATTTCAGGAGTCGGCCGACCAGCACTTGCAAACTGCAAGAAAGACTGAATAAAATGGCGTCAGCTACATGCTTTATACCCCTGACGACCTGACATAATGGAAGAGGACACCGCAACCAACGCAGGACCCAAGACTTTGTTATTCAGGCCGACTGAGGGCAACCTGCCAGCAGATTACCCAAATGTAATGACTGCAACAGTGAAACACGAAGAACATCAGCAACAAGCCGAACGTCATTCCTCAAAAGTCTTACAGGAGTGTACTCTTCAGCTACAGTAAAGCTCTAAAGGGCTTGGTGCCCACACTTGTCTATTAGTTAGCTCAGTTCAAGATGAATGACCATTTGAGCGTGTGGAAGATGCCTTGAAGCTTTCAAAGCTGGTTGGCTGGTACATACTTAGCAGGATACAACCTACATTGCTAAGGCTACTGCAGCAGTAATCAATATGATGAACATCAGTATGAGGTACTCTTCACAAATGCAGACCTACGAGAAGGACCTAATCCTGTCAAGAATACTTATTTGTAGAGGGTTTCCAAAGCAGCACACGTTAAATGGTTTTATAGAGCAGCGCAGAGTACCAAAGCCAGAAACTGCTCTACATCTGAAGTGAGTATCCAGCCTAAGCTAAAAGTGTTTACATTAGTTTAACATGTTGCCCTCAGAAATCCCTGTGAAGCAATATTCTACAAGCATCAGAACATCAGTAGCCCTTGTTGTGTGTTTTAACAGGCCCTTGTGAGCTCACTTCTATAATATGGAAGAGCAACACAGTAAGCTACAATGGAAAAAGCTTCAGTGAAGACAGTTGTTTCAGCGTAATAAACAAAAAAGTTTATCTCGTATGTCTTTAGTTTTCTCTGGATGAAGTCTCAGTATTCTGTGTCTACTGCAAATGTCAAGTGTCTCCTTCTGTTTTCAATCATCATGAAGTAACCTGCAGTTGAACAAAGCAGCTCAAGTGAGAGGACAGAAACTGCTTTATTTGTGAAAGATGGATCTGAATTTTTAATGAGAGTTGAAAGTTATTTGTTGCACACTAGTCAGCTTTGTTGGTGCAAAGGGATAGAGAAAGGACTACAAGCTAGGTGACACAATTCTGATTAGCAGTTTGGGTGCTGAAGAGACACTTCTGGAAGGTGAGGTGTGAGGGTGCACAGGAGGTGAAAGCATGGCAGTCTCACAGGACCTGATGATGACACCAGGGATACGAAAGAGAAAAGTACAGTTTTGTACCTACCATAAATGTAGATGTTCGAAGATCCACATTGCTGCAGTCATAACCTGTGGGTAGTCCGCTGTCCTCGGTCGGCCCGAATACCAAAGTATTAGGCTGGCGTCGGTCATGGGCGCTCAGATCTGACGTCAGTGCGCCATGGTATTAAAGCGCATGACCGACGTCATATCCTCAGTCTTTTCTTGCCCCAGATGTCAGAAGGCCCTAAAAAGAAAGGCCACAGCCAAAAATAGAAAACCTCCAAAACCCATGTACAAACAACATTTACCATCCAAACCATACAACCACTCCAAACTACAGAGGGGAAGGAGGGAGGGTAAATTGGACTGCAGCAATGTGGATCTTCGAACATCTACATTTATGGTAGGTACAAAACTGTACTATGTTCTTCATCTCACATTGCTGCAGTCATAACCTGTGGGTAGAATCCCAAAGCAAAGGTAAAGGGAGGTTGGCAAAATCATAAAGCATTGGGAGCTGCTAATATGCCCTGTAAGACTGCAGTGGCAAATCCAGCCCTAGATTTGGAATAAAGAGGAGATGGTAATGTTTAGAAAAAGTGTGCACTGAACTCCAAGTAGCTGCTTCCAAAATATCTTTAGTAGCTACACCCGTAAAAAGCAGTAGAAGTGGCAGTAGCCCTAGTGGAATGAGGTCTGATTCCAGCCGGAATCTCCTTACCATGATGAGAATAACAAAAAGCAATACAATGGCCAATCCACTTAGAAATAGTTTGTTTTGAAACAGGTTTCCCCTGAGAGGCCAAAGCAAAAGAAACAAATAACTGTTGAGACTGTCTGAACCTTTTAGTCCTACTCAAATAATAACGCAACTGCCTGTGAATATCCAAAGTGTGCAAAATTTTCTCCCCTTTATTTTGGGGATCAGCATAAAAAGTAGGCAAATGAATAGATTGGTTCAAGGCCACATTTGAAACCACTTTAGGCATAAAAGTAGGGTTAGTACGCAGAGATACCCTATCCTTATGAAAAATCAGGAAGGGTTCAACTGCCATAAGAGCCTGTAATTCAGATACCCTTCTAGCAGACGTAATGGCCAACAAAAAAGCAGTCTTCCAAGACAAAAACTTTAACTCAGACGTAGCTGCAGGTTCAAAAGGAGGTAAAGTAAGTTTTTCCAACACAAAATTGAGATCCCAGGAAGGAGTAGGAGCTCTACACGGGGGTCTTATGTTCTTTGCCCCTCTAAGGAATTGCTTAAACAAAGGATGAGAAAATAATGGTGGGTCACAGTCATAGTGAGCAGAAATGGCTGCAGCATGAACTTTTACAGAGGAGAAAGACAAACCCTTGTCTAATAATTCCGTAAGATATTGAAGAGAAACACTCAAATCAGGCCTGGAAACATCAAAGCTCTTTGCTTTGCTCCAAATAAAAAATCTCCTCCATTTATCAGCATAAACTTTCCTTGTACTAGGCCTTCTGGCCTCCAAAATAACATTCAAAACTTGTTGAGGAAGCTGCGACCCTCCAGGTTCTAGAACAGAATATGCCAGGCTGTTAGATGCAGGGACTGAATCCTGACATTGAGGAAATGATTGCCTGCCTGAGACAAAAGGTGTGGAATTGTAGGCAACGGCCAAGGAGGCTCCCGTACTAAACTCCTCAGCAGAGGGTACAAGTGCTGTCGAAGCCAATCTGGAGCTATTAGAATCATGGAGGGCTTGTCTTGTCTGACCTTCAAGAGCACCTTGGGAAGGAGAGGCAGAGGAGGAAAGCATAGACGTGAAGATTGCTCCAACTGAATGATAGAGCATCCACTTTCCAAGCTGTTGGATGAAACATCTTTGTGCAAAACTTTGGCAACTGGAAATTTAGTGGAGAAGTGAACAGATCTATGTCTGGAGTCCCCCATATCACTGTCAACTGTCGAAATACATGAGGATCCAATTTCCACTCGTGGGGATCCACCATCAGTCTGCTCAAAACATCTGCTAAGGAGTTCTGTGCTCCTGGCAGAAACCTTGCCTGAAGAGTGAGGTGCAAACTGAGAGCAGTCTCCCATAAAACCATAGCTTGCCTGCAAAGAGGGTACGAATGGGTTCCCCCTTGCTTGTTGATGTACCACATGACAGTTGTGTTGTCTACACCTGTCCTGGGTGAAGTAGATCCTTGAAAGCCATCAATGCAAATTGGACTGCTAACATCTCCTTCAAGTTGATATGGAAATGTTGAAGTCTGGCAGGCCACGTGTCTTGAACCCATTTTCCATTGAGGTGAGCTCCCCAAGCCTTGTCCGAGGCATCTGTCGTTAAGATCTGACTCGCCTCTGGTCGGGTCACAGAGAGTCCCTTGTTTAGGTGACATTCCTGAGCCCACCACAAAAATTCCTTTTGAATGCAAGGTATTATCTGAATGACAGTGTCCAGATCGTGGCAGTGTTGCATCCATACATTTTTGAGATACCATTGTAGCTTCCTCATATGCAGTTTGGCATTGGGAAGCACCAGAATACAAGATGCCATGAACCCCAAGGCTTAAAGGACTGTCCTTGCAGTCAGCCTGGACCGTAGAGACAATCGTTGGAAGTAAAGCGTAAGGATTCTTTGTTTGTCCAGGGTCAAAAAAGCCATCTGAGAAGCTGTATTCTGTCTCACACCCAGAAAGCACATTTCCTGAGAGGGTACTAGACTGGACTTTGTTTCGTTCACAGAATACCCTAGGCACCTTAACACTGCCATAACATACTGTAGATGGTGAAGTAGCTTGTTTTTGTCTTGAGCAAGAATCAGGCAATCGTCCAAATAAGGATAAATTTGTATTCCTCTTAACCTTAAGAAGGCTATTACTGGAGCCAGAACCTTTGTAAACACCCTGGGCGCAGTAGATAAGCCAAAGGGCAATGCAGAGAACTGATAATGAAAAGTCCCAGCCCGAAAACGCAGGAATCTCCTGCAACTGGGCCCGATAGGAACATGAAGATAAGCCTCTTTGAGATCCAGAGTTACCATCCAGTGATCTTTGCCCAACAGAGGCAGAAGTTGTTGCAACGTCAACATTTTGAATTTTGGAATGTCCAGCTATGTGGTGAGGATAGATAAATCCAAAATTGGCCTCCAAGTGTTTC
This sequence comes from Protopterus annectens, assembly GCF_019279795.1. NCBI lineage: Eukaryota > Metazoa > Chordata > Ceratodontiformes > Protopteridae > Protopterus > Protopterus annectens. Next base: position 885,268,338 of record NC_056746.1, on the reverse strand, counting down.
CTTTCTTTGGTACAAGAAACAGGCGAGAATAAAATCCTAGGCCCACTTCTGACGGAGGGACCTGCTGTATAGCCCCCATTTGAAGAAGTAAAGAAATCTGTTTGTGAGCCTCTACCCTTTGCTGAGGAGGAACGTCTGGCATGCCTTTGAAAGGAGGCAATGTGTGGAAATAAAACTTGTAGCCTCGATCTATAATGTCCAACACCCATTTGTCCTGGGTGACTAAAAGCCAGTTTTGCTTCAAGAGTGCCAACTTTCCTCCCAAAGGAGCTGCCAGACAGGAAGGATCTGGCAGCTGAAGATGCAGGTCATTGGGCCTGTTTACGAAAGGACTGGCCCCTGCCCTCACCTGTAGATTGTGCAGGGGAACTCCACGTTCTAGGCCTGAAAGAACCCTGAGCTCTGCCCCTACCACGTCTAGATCTACCCCTAGACTGTAAATCAGAAGAAGGATAAGCCCATCCCTTAGTAGGCCAATTCCTGCTAAACTTAGGGGGCTGCACCTGCAAAAAATCTTTAACAGTCTGCATAGACTTAGCCTTGTCTTCCATTTTCTTTAAGACAGACTCCACAGGAGTACCAAACAGAACTTCAGACTGCAAAGGAGCATCCAAAATTCTAGCTTTAACATGCTCTGACAAGTTCTGATCCTTAAGCCAGGCGTGCCTGCGAATAACTGATCCAGTGGCAGCCACCCTGGAAGAAGCCTGTAAAGCATCGAAACCACACTGCAAAGAATGCTTACCCACCTGATCAGAGGCATGAACCAAATCCTGTAATTCCTTACACTCTATGCCCTCTGCCAAAGCATCTACCTTAGATTTTAACTGAGTAAGGAGAAAATTCTGGTACTTCAACATATGAAACTGGCAATTCAAAGCCCTCATTGCTAGAGTGGAAGAGGTATACACTTTTTACCCCACCTATCCAAAGCTCTAGAATCTTTATCCATAGGAACTGGATTCTTTACAACAGAAGCCCTGACCGCGTTAGGTCCGTGGCTAATAGTTTCTGGGTCAGCCCTTGGGCTCTTATACAGATATTTATGAGCCTCTGGCACTCTGTAATACCTATCTGGCTTAACAGGCGCAGGAGGCAAAGAGTCTGGATTAAGAGAAGCCTCAGAGAAAACATCCTGAACAACATCCAAAACAGGAGGTATAGCCAAAGGCCGATGTTGTGGTAAAAACAAAAATTCCCTAAGCCTCTTTCGGGAATCTGAGAAATCCTGACCTTCCCATTTAAAATGCTCCCTCATAGAATGCAGGGTTTCTGAAAAAAAAATCCTCTGGAGGAGAAGCAGAAGGACTGGAATCCTCTGCGTCTGAATCAGAATAAGGAGGAAAATCCTGAATGTCTTCAGCCGAAGACTCTGAGTAATCTGAAGCCTGTTCCAAACTTTCCACCTCTGGCTCCACCCTAGGCCTCTTATCTGGAGGGGGCATAGAACCCCTGATTAAGGAAATCAAATCTTCTGCCATTTTAAGCATGTGTTTTTTAGGCACAGAACCTGCAGAACTAGGACTGACACCTGAGGAAGGCAAACCAGGCCTGACCTTGGAAGGTACCTTAGAGACAGAAGGAGAAGGCCTAACCACCTTAGGCAAAGAAGGGAGTACAGCAACCTGAGAGGCCCCTTCAGCCTGACCAGACTCCTGAGAGGCCACATCTTGCAAAATTAACGGCTCCCCCTGAGACTCAACTGAAACCTCGGCTGGATCTACAGATTCCACCGTAGTTTCTAAAGAACCGGCGTCTGGAACGGACGACTCATCCTGCTTGGACCTTAACGATTTTTCCTTGCGCTTCTTAGCGGTAGCGGGCGTCGGAGGATCCGACGGCATATTGTAATTACACCGCTTACCGAAGACAAGCCTAGCGCAATCTAACCTACGTTTAATGGTGCGCTTATTAAATCTAGCACAGAAGCGACACCCGACTACGTCGTGCTTAGGCCCCAAACAAGGAATACAGAGAGAGTGGTAATCCCTATGCGGTATCTGTTTCCCACAAGAAATACAATTATTCACTTTTTCTGACATCCGGAATTAACTGAGGCAAGAAAAAACAAAAATATTCCCCAACGGGGTACTTAGCCCAACTTGGTTTCAGTCTGAAACTCAGAATACGAAAATTTCAGAACGCCGAATGGCACTTGCAAACGCTGCTTCGGACCATGCGGCAAAAAAGACGGAGGATATGACGTCGGTCATGCGCTTTAATACCATGGCGCACTGACGTCAGATCTGAGCGCCCATGACCGACGCCAGCCTAATACTTTGGTATTCGGGCCGACCGAGGACAGTGGACTACCCACAGGTTATGACTGCAGCAATGTGAGATGAAGAACATCTGCCTTGTGGCAAGTAGAAGGAAAAAGGGACATACCACCCAAAGGTGATAGTGTTTCCTCCTCACTGACATTACATGCTCACCAGGATAACATCAGCACTATAAGTTAGTGGGATGTACGACTTAAGTAAAAAATCTCAGCATGGCCACCGCTCCTCTTCCTAAGTAGGGGTGGAGAGGACCATAACTTGAATGCCCACAGAGGTCTTTGGGTAGCATGAATCATAGCTAGCCCAAGGGCTTAAAGGATAAAATAATTAAGTGTTCCAACAAAGTGATAAGTCTCAGGATGGAAAACATCAACAAAAAGCAGGTATGAAATGCTGTCAATGTCATGTCTAAAATAAGAAGTTATGTACCTACCATAACGTTCCATGTTAGTTGTCTTCTCGCCTTCTTTCTTGCTGGATGGGTTCGGAGCCGATCCTCGGCTCCGACTCGGCCAATACTAAAGCTCGAGAGCTAATTCCACCGGCTCGAGGCTCCCCTATATCCCACAATGCTAGGCGGTAACTACTCAGATCTCATTTGATAGCTATACCAAGCAACCCTAGTCTCCATAGAATGAGTAGGGAAACCCACCTCAAAACAATCTGCGTAAAAAGTATCGCAGACCTCAGAAAGGATAAAAGAGGTGGAAGAACGTGTGGGAATGACGACTTCCAGAGGAAGAACACAAACTGAATTCCTGTAGGTCTGTCCAGGCTTGGGGGAAGGAGGGTGGGATGCAAGAAAGAAGGCGAGAAGAAGACAACTAACATGGAACGTTATGGAAGGTACATAACTTCTTAATGTTAAGTTGTCAATCTCACCTTCATTCTTGCTGGATGGGACCGCGTCCCTAACACCTTATCCCGGGTGGCCTATCGGAACAGACTCTTGAGAACAGTGGAACCAAAATTGGCACGGCTTCTGGAAACCATGTCCAATTTGTAATGTGAAATGAATGTATGAGGAGAAGCCCAGGTGGCTACTGCACAAATGGAATCTATTGGCAGCCTATCCTGAAAAGCTACGGATGTAGGTAATGCCCTAGTTGAATGAGCTCTAGGTCTTGAGGGTAGTTTTTGATGTCTGATCTCATAGATGAAGGTAATCGTAGAGGTGAGCCATCTAGAGAGGGATACTTTAGTAACTGGAAGGCCCAATTTCCCTTCCGCATATGTCAGAAACAATTGATTAGATTTCCTGAATTGTTTAGTCCTGTCTAAGTAATATCCAAGTTGGCGATGAACATCCAAAAAATGTAGCTTTTGTTCCGACCTGTTTGAATAGTTAGGGAAAAAGACGGGGAGATCAATAATTTGGTTTAGGTTTATTTGAGAGGAAACTTTAGGCAAAAAGGATGGATTAGTATGGAGGGATACCCTATCTTTGTGAAATACTAAGTAAGGAGGCCGACTGCACAGAGCATAGAGTTCAGATACCCTTCTCGCTGAAGTTATAGCTACCAGAAAAAGTGTCTTCCAAGAAAGCAACTTCAGAGAACATGAAGCCGCCGGTTCGAAGGGGGGAAGGATTAAAGATGCCAGAACCAAGTTCAAGTCTCATTGAGGCGGGGGATCTTTGATTGGAGGTTTGAGAAGAAATACGCCCCTTAAAAAGGCTTTACAGAGTTTGTGAGCCATGATGCTAGACTCTGAAACACCAACATGAAAATTAGATATGGCAGCCAATTGAACTCTAATGGTAGATGCAGATGATCCTAAATGAAAGAGTTCTGCTAGAAAGTCTAGAATAGACTGGATAGGTGCAGTAAAGGGATCTATGTTTTTTGATGTTGCCCAAAAAGAGAAGCGTTTCCATTTGCTACTATACATCTTCCGGGTAGAAGATTTATGAGAGGCTATCAAGATATCTCGGACCGAGCGAGATATTGAGGGAAGCCTGGCTAAGGTTGGAATCGGAGAAACCACGCTGTGAGGTTTAGAGAGGGCAGAGATTGGTGCAGCTGACCCGATTGGTGGGTTATCAGATCTGGTACTGGGTCCAGATGCCAAGGCTGCTCCAAAAGGTAACGATGAAGAAAAGGAAACCATATCTGTCGAGGCCAGTAAGGGGCAATGAGGATCATTGTCACTCTCAAGGCGATGGCTTTCCGAATTAGTTGAGATATCAGTGGAAAGGGGGGAAAGGCATATAGAAGTCCCCAGGGTCAATCGTGGACTAGAGTGTCTCTGGTGGGATGGCCTGGTAACGGCAAGAGAGTGAAGAAGTCGTGACACTTGCTGTTTTGGGGAGTAGCAAAAAGATCGCAGCAAGGCTGGCCCCATCTTAGGAATACTTCTTCTAGAACGGATTTCTTTAGAGACCACTCGTGGGGCATTAGAATTGCCCTGCTCAATTTGTCTGCAATAACATTGGATTTCCCGGGAATGTGCGTTGCTATCAGAAAACGCTGAGAAGAGATCGCCCATTGCCAAAATCTGAGTGCCTCTCGACATAAAGGGTATGATCTGGTTCCGCCTTGTTTGTTGATGTACCACACTACGGACATGTTGTCCGTTTGGATTGCAATAGTCCCAGTGGGAAAAGAGTCGTGAAGGGCTTGCAACGCTAAAAGCACTGCTCTCATCTCCAAGATGTTTATGTGCAAGTGGCACTCGAAAGGTTGCCACGTGCCTTGGACTGTCCTGCCCTGATAATCCCCCCCCCCACCCGATCAGGGAGGCGTCTGTTGTCAACGTGGCGACTGGGGGGGGGGGGGAGTGAAGGGTCTTCCTCGGAGAAGTTGATGTGATGTGATCCACCAAGACAGTTGATTCTTGCATGATTGAGTTATCAATATGGTATGGGACATCGGGAGCTGTTGAAAGGACCATTGAGTAAACAGCATCCATTGGAGGATCCTCATGTGAAAGCGAGCTAAGAGGAGAAGGGGAATAGCTGCTGCCATGAGTCCTAACACCTTCAAAACTAGTCTGGCTTTGACTATGTTGCATTGTAAGAGAAGGGAAACTTGGTTCCGAATGTCTGACACTCTCTGCTCTGTGAGTCTGGCTGAAAGATTGAGTGTGTCTAAGGTGGCGCCTATAAAGGTAATAGATTGACAAGGCGACAAGGCAGATTTTTCGAAATTTATCGAAATGCCTAGAGCTTGGCAAGATTGGATGGTGAAGTCCCTGGATAGAAGAAGCTGATGTCTGGTGGTGGCGGTAAGGAGCCAGTCATCTAAATATGGAAACACCTGGAATCCTTGACGTCTCAAGTGAGCCGCGACCACTGCCATGCATTTGGTAAACAAATGGGGGGCTGTAGTGAGACCAAAGGGCAGGGCCCTGAACTGGTAGTGACGGACTCCCAGCCTGAAGCGGAGATATCTCCTGGAGCGTCTGTTCATCTTGATGTGGTAGTACGCGTCCTGAAGATCTATCGAGCACATCCAATTGTCCTGACCCAAGAAGGGTAGAATGGACTGTAGCGTGACCATCCAGAATTTTGTTTTCCTGACATACTTGTTTAAGTAGCTGAGATCCAGTATGGGTCTCCTGTCCCCTGTTTTTTTTGGTACCAAAAAGAATTTGGAGTAGATTCCGGATCCTTGCTGGTCTGCCGGGACTGATTGGATAGCTCTTTTTGATAGCAGCTTTGAAATTTCTAATGCTGCTTGTTCCCTTAGACTGGGTGGAACATCTGGAAGGGATCTTTTGGGTTGGGATGGGATGTGAATAAAGGGAATTTTGTAACCCTCGGATATAATCGACTGTACCCATTTGTCTTGAGTAAGGGAAAGCCTGGCTTTTGGGTACAGGGATAACCTTCCCCCGACTGCCTCCAAAGGTGGACAGCCGGGCAGCCCCTCAGGGATGCTGAAAGGGTTTGTCAGAGAACATTTCTCTGCTACCCTGGTTTTGCGGACCTCCTCTGCCTCTAGGGCGTCTATTATTATTCCCCCCTCTGCCTCTAGAGGGGAATCGGCCTTGTGCGTCAGATGAGACTCCCTGGGATTGTTTGCGGAACCACATCTTTCCTCCCCTCTGAACTTTGGGATAGGGTCTAGAAGGGGTAGAAAAACGGACCCCTACGGCAGAGAGAGTCTTACCTTCTACCTCGCACCTGGTCAATGTATCCTTCACCTGTGGACCAAATAAGGATGATCCATCAAAGGGAGAATTGGTGAAGGACGCCTTGAAAGGGTCCGTAAAGTTGCATAGCCGCATCCAGGCATGACGTCGTAAGGCAACACCTGTGCCTGCGGCTCTACTAGCCCCATCTGCAGCATATGAGACCAGCCGCATGGAGGAGTTAACGATGGAATTCAGGGTTGCCAACTGGGAGTTCATTGTGTCTTTGAACCCCTCAGCTGTAGGATCCTTTATCAGTTCACCCATATCCTTGAGTAAATCTCTCTGGAGACGAGTGAAGTGGCATAAATAATTCAGCGAACGCATTGAAAAGGTCGCTGATGAGAACATCCGCTTGCCGTACCTGTCCATGGTCCTAGATTCCTTATTAGGAGGATGGACAGGAACCGAAGGATCAGCTAACTCCTTCTTAGTGGCCGCAGCCACCACCATGGCATCAACAGGGACACCTTTGGATAAAAAATCTTTATCTCTAGGGGCAGTAATAAATTTAGATGGTCTCCTCGGGGTGGGTTCCACTGAATCAGGAGCCGTCCAAGCCTTCCTTGCCACCACTTCCATAAGGGGGTCAAAGGGAGGGGACACACAGGAGGTAGAAGGGCGAGAGCCAAACGCCTCAAGATACACTGACTCATCCTCCGAAGGGTTAAGGGCTGGCCAGTTCCCCCTCTGTTTCAGGATCTCAAGGATGTCAGCAAAGGAGACATCCTCAGAGGGGGATCGAGGGGAACCTTCGGATTCCTCTAAGTCAGTGTCAGAGGTGATAGACTCAGGGGAGTCAATGTGCTTCCTCTTGCACTGCCTCTTCCTTGGAGAGGCCTCGGAAGAGGAGGAAATTCCCAATGGGGAAACTTGAGGAGTTGGCTCTCTGCAGTCTAAGACAAGGGGGTGAGTAGAAATCACCACAGGCACTGTAGATAGGGGGGCTGAAGGAGCCGACTGTGGGGCAGAACCTGGTTCTAGCACGCTCCGCATGACCTCGAAGGCACCCCTGTCAGGCAAGGCCAGAGGCCCCCGCTCCGAAGAGACAAGGACCTCCCCCGGCACCGACAGGGACGGCTCCGAAGCCGATGTCGGAGCCGAACTCACCAGCCGAAGCCCGAGAGGGAGGCGGGTCAGACAAGGGTCCGATGCCACTCGCCCCCTCGGAGCCGACGAGGGAAGCTCGCCGCCGAGATCCCTCCAAGGAGGAGATCGGAGCAGACGACAGAGCCGAAAGGGAAGGTATCGGATCCGACGCAACGACAGTCATGGCTCCGACAAGCCCTGGCTCTGAACTCAAAGGAGTCGGAGGAGGAATGTATTGGGGAACGGAAATAGCCACTGACTGGTGAGTCGGGCTATGCAGCATTTGGGCCAGTGCCTCGGACTTGAGAAGTCTACTCACTACCCTTTGCAAATCATGGTCAGATAACCTGGAAGACCGTGAGGAATGAGTTTTATGGCTCCGTTCAGAAAGAAGAGGGGATCCTGGCACCGATAGAGGGGGATCTGGACCTCTTCCTAGACTGTGGCTCCGATAAGAGTATCAGAGCCAACGGAGTTTTATCAGCCTCGGCTCCAGCCGGAGCCGAGGTAACAGTATGAGGCTTGGAAACATCGGCTCCGGCCGGAGTCGATGTCGAAGCAGACTTAATCTTTCCAGCAGTCGACTCTGAAACTGGAGCCGACTGTTTGGAAGTTTTGGAAGGCTTCCCCGACACAGACTGAGTCGGGGGGCCTTCAGGCTTTAATAAGCCCAGCAAGATTAATTTATTCTTGCGTTCCTGCAGGACTCTAGGGCTAAAACCATGACAAACAGCACAAGAGTCCTGCAGGTGCAAAGGTCCCAGGCAATACACACAAGAAGTGCGACCATCTGTCAGAGACATTTTCTGACAGCACGAGTCACACTTCTTGAAGCCTGAGACCTTAGAGTCTTTTGACATCGTAAAAGGAGTGCCTGACAACAACACAAACACACTACGGACACACCCTCTACTGAAGAAATTATTAAATTATTAAGGCTTACACAAGCCACAAACACACACACACACACACACACACACAAGCCCTTAACAGAAAAACAACTAATTTAGTCACACTAAAGGACTGGGGGAAGGGAGGGGCCGAAGGCCTACAAGATAAGGGGAGAAAGGGAATATAGACCCGAAAAAACAGGGGTCGTTTTATCTAAATATTTAATTAAACTAAAAAGGTTATGGTATGAAACAAAAAAGAGGGTTAAGAAATACCTAATATGGTAAAAACTCTAACTCACCTGCCTGAGCCGGTAGAAAAGCACCTCGTCAGCTATAGCGGCAAACGAGATCTGAGTAGTTACCGCCTAGCATTGTGGGATATAGGGGAGCCTCGAGCCGGTGGAATTAGCTCTCGAGCTTTAGTATTGGCAGAGTCGGAGCCGAGGATCGGCTCCGAACCCATACAGCAAGAATGAAGGCGAGATTGACAACTTAACATTAACCATTTTACTGTAGAATCGACAGTGTTTTGTAGAGTGGTTTTATTTTGTATAGCTTGATTTCTGGGATGTCCAGCTTGGCAAGGACAGTTTTACCAGAGAAGGCCCAAGGAGAAAAAAATGCTGCTGTATAAAACTAAGAGGCAAACATTTCTATAACAATTTAACAAAAGTTTGAATAATGCAAACTATCAAGTAGCACAGTGAAGGCACTAAACTCCATTTAATATGGTTAAAGCTGCAGTTACTCAGAGATAAAAAAGCAGGCCATGTAGATTGTGCACACTGGGTAAGAAATATAATTCCAGTATTACAGGTAACAGCACATATACTAGAATAACAAAAGGTACAGTTAAACACTCAATCAGGGTATACAGACTATACACGTAAAAAGGAATAAAATTTAAGTTCACCATAGAGAGAGATTTGTATGCACTGGGGGGCATCCTCCATAACTAGAAGGACTAAGATCAGAGCAGTGAGTACCACTTGGCACACTAAATCTTGACAAGGCTGTATAATGCTTCTTCCCTATCCAATAATGCACTACATGGCTCTCCCTGTCCAGACCTGAGGTAGCCATGCCAATATAAATACAAGATTATTTTAAAAAGTCACCAAGGTCATCACAGTCAATCAATGTGGGAGAAAATGGGTGAAATCATTACAGAGGATGGTCCCATATCTATACAAAAAGTGCACAACTTTTGTACTTCTTATGAATGGGCTCATCCTCTGCACTTTGTGGGATAAAGTCCAGAGCTTTTCCTAACAGGTGGATCCCTAGGCTACCATATCTTGTTAACAATGGCCCTGAAGAAGAAATCTCAGTCTAAATATCAAACCTAATTTACAGTGTTTTGCAACAGTATTTAAAGATGACCAAGCAGGAGATGTGCAGATATATTTGAAGTATGCGTTTTTGATAAAGACTATACAAATAGTCATAGTTGTAGTAGAATGTGCATTAGAAAGTACACATAAGGATACATTTTACACAGCAAAATACTTTATGCGCTGGAAAACCCACCAAACCCACCTGGCAATGGTAAATTTGAAAATATTTTGTCTCGCAACCCCAAATCCCTGAGATAAACATCTCAGATTCCTTTCTAAAGTACTTGTTTCAGTCTAAGTAGTATCCTTGCTACATATGGATACCAATGCAGTGCAACATGTATCCTCCGCAGTTACACTAACAAAGAAAGTAAGCAGGCAAACAAATATTTTTGCCAAATTTAAATTTAGTAGCTACCTATGGCATAAAAGCAGGTTTTGTTCTACAACAAGTTCTAGAGTGCCAAGCTTGTATGAAACACAAATGATTGGCAGTCTTGTATATGATCACAAACACACAAATGTCTTCAAGATTGTTGCATTCAGGACATTTCTTCTTTCTCCAAGCGACAGCAATCCAGTAGTATTTAGTAGCTAGCAGGGCTGTGGGAATGCAAGGGTGCTTGCCCCTGCAGAAAAAGTTTTAACTCTAACAACCACTGGAAGTCAGTTAATTGTCACATTCTACGTTGCTGGCAGACTGGACAGAAATTGCCTAGAAGTGACACGGCAATCAAAAATTAAATGTGAAAGAAAAATCTTTTCAGCTCATCAATAAAAGCAAATGTTTATATTTCCTGTTCAGCTGAAGTCATGTTCTCCTGTTTAATAAAGCTTAAGCCACACTGAAAACCTCATATTCAGTAAAACAATTCGGCAAGGCTCCGTGGCACACAAGTGGAAGCCAGGCAGGGAGAAGGAAGGAAGAGGCATGGCCCATTCATGTGTTTAAATTAATGGTGCAGTTGTGCAGACTTAGGGGCACACAGTAGGTGTACTTTCCCTAGTGAAGGCAAGAGAAACCACTGCTTGTGCTTTGAGGAGAGTGACAGAGCTGTTTGGGGAAAACTCTCTTGTCATGGTCAGTCTACTGCAAGCCCTCCCTGATGCTTTGTGAGTGCATCAGAGGATCTAGGGCCATTACAAAAATAGCAAAACAGTTAAACCACCCCAACAGCTGTCATCCTGACAGCCATTCCCAGTCGACACTCACATGGAGACAGTGAGTGAATGAGCTGACTGGTAGGGGTTGATCATTAACAGACAGTAAGGTCAAACAAGAAAAAAAAAATCAGTAATACAATTTAAGTTAGTGGGGGGAAAAAAGAGTGGTGTATGTTCTGCCTTTCAAACATGGTCGACTTGATAGGGCAAAACAGCACACAAATCTGGTGTTGTAAGCATGTTTAACACATTATGATCAGCTTTGTGTGGGTTAACAACTATTTTTTCTCTTCTAGTGTGTTTCAAGATCAAGTGTTTCCAACACACTAATTACAACTCAGTCTACAACAAAACAGCTGCAGTTTCATTAAGAAGCTAGAACTGTTCTAACAACATTAGATAAGGACTGATTAAAAGCATACAAAAGTCAAAGGCCCCCAAAAAAGTGGCTTTCAAGAACAGAAATTTTAATTCAGCTGTAGCTGCTGACTTCAAGCGAGACTGAGTCGACTTTTTTAAGGCACTGGGTTACATAAGGAACAGGAAGGCTCCATTCAAAGCAGTGTTTGAGACTTCATAAGATTGATAATGGCTAAGCAAGTACTAAATAAAATGAATCTACTTCCCTTAACTCAAGCTAAATAGAAAAATGTATTAATCTATCCCTGCAGATTTTCTAAAATAATTAAAATAGCTTGATTACTGGCAAAACTACTTGAATGGAGAAGCCAATCAGCAAGCTGCAGGAAAAAAATATCTGTATGAGACTTGCCCTGTGGATGAGGTAAGAGGTTCTTCAGTGGTGTCAACAGACAAAAGGCAATCAGGCCTGCTGAGGCTAATAACAAGTGATGGGGTGATTCTGAGAAGCATCACCTTCTGGATGAGCTTCACCAGAGAAGTTCAGAATCCAGTTTGCCAGCTGTAGGCCAAAACACCCCTCAAGGGTGTCTGGTAAGAGGACAATGAAGAAATCCTTGCACAGCTTCCCCAACTGTGACAAAGTCTCCTGTTCACAAAGAATCTGAAAAACCACTCAAGAAAGTCCATTTTAAGCTAGGCTCCCTCTATAGAATAAAACCCTTTCTAACTGAATCGACTAGACACGTCATCTAAAACAACAAAATCCACAAAAACAACAAAATCCACAAAAACAAACCAAATACTCCAAAACGAAAGCTGGTGCCTGGACTCAAAGCAACTCTTCACAATATATCCAATAAAAAATGCCAAACATTTTAAATTCAAACATTTTAATGACGTAAAAACAATAAAAAAATGTCCTGACCTGTCTGATGAAGTTTAACACTGTTTTAAATGAAAGCACTCATTTTTTGTTTTTACGCCATTAAAGTATTTGAATTTTAAAAGTTTGGCAGTTTTTACTAAAATGCCATCTGTAAAACCCACTTGTTATCCACACTCTTATACGTCTCCGCCAGCTTCACCAACCTAGGAAAATATGACTTAAAGGGGTACTATCTCAGATTTTTTGCTAGAGATGTTTGTTTACATTTTAGCATTGTGTAAGTCACATGCTCACCTTGAGGCAAGGTTTTCAAAGAGCCTTTTTAGCAGTCCCCCACCCTGTAGAAAACATCACACATTATTCCACTGCACAAAGGGGGCAATTCCTTAGAACTCACCAACTACCGCTAAATCACAAAACTCTCACCTCTATCCAAGATATTAGAGAGAGTTGTACATTCCCAACTACTTCGGTACCTCTTACAAAACAACTTAATCTCCAAAACCCAGCATGACTTTAGACCATCCCACAGCACCACCACAGCATTGCTAACATTTATAGGTATAGTTAACCACAACAGAAACAAGGGACTATTTGTATCTTCCATTTTCTTAAGCCTTATCTAAAGCCTTTGACAAGGAAGACCATAACATTCTTCTCCAAACTTTATCTACTCTAAGCCTCGGCCCCACCACTATATCATGGTTTACTAGCTACTTATCTGGTCGACAGCAGGCAGTCCTTTATGGCATGACCAGCTGTCCCCCCTACTACCAGTATCCATAGGTGTCCCTCAAGGATTCATCCTTGGCCCACTATTGTTCTCACTATTCATCAACCAAATCAATTCCTCCTTACAGCATTAGTAGTACAATACGCAGATGACACCACCCTTATAAGTGCCACCCCCACATTAAAGGAAAGTACAGTTTTGTACCTACCATAAATGTAGATGTTCGAGTGTATACCCTGCTGCAGTCATCATACTTGGGTTATCCTGTCGGCAGGCAGTCCCGCAGTTGGCCTGAATTCCAAAGTCTTGGTCCGGCATCGGTTGCTGTCTCTTCTTCCCTGACGTCAGTGTGCCAGGGGTATACAAGAGGCATCCGACGCCATTTTCTTCAGTTTTTCTTGACCCAGGTGTCAGGTGCCCCCCCAAAAGATGGTCAGTAGATAGTACCAATAATAAAAGCTTAGCACAAACAAAACATCCCTCCAGCTATAAGCAAATACACCACAGAGGTTGTATCAGATTTTAAGGTATTGAAATGTTTTAGCTGGGTCAGAGGGGATGGAGGGAGGGTAACCTGGACTGCAGCAGGGTATACACTCGAACATCTACATTTATGGTAAGTACAAAACTGCACTATGTTCATCGTGTTACCCTGCTGCAGTCATCACACACGGGTAGAATCCCAAAGCTAAGGATGGGAGGTGTAGTCAAACAGGGTTAGAGGAGGCTAGAAGGCCCTGCAAAACTGCAGTGGCGAAGCCAGATCTAGTCTTAGAGTAAAGTGGTAAGTGATAGTGTTTGGTGAAGGTGTGTACTGAACTCCAAGTTGCAGCTTCCAGAATATCCTTGGTTGGCACCCCCCTGAGGAAGGCTGCAGATGTAGCTGCTGCCCTGGTGGAGTGGGGCCTTATGCTAGCAGGAACTGGTTTTCCATGATGGGTGTAGCAAAAATGTATGCATTGTCCTATCCATTTGGAAATGGTCTGTTTTGAGATAGCCTTTCCTTGTGATGCTGTAGCATAGGATACAAAAAGTTGGTCAGATTTTCTGAAAGCCTTAGTTTTATCCAAGTAGTAATGTAGTTGCCTGTGTATGTCCAAGGAATGCAGGAGTCTTTCTCCTTCGTTCTGTGGATTTGGAAAGAAGGTGGGTAAGTGGATGGTTTGATTTAGAGCCACACTGGATACCACCTTTGGCATAAAGGAGGGGTTAGTTCGTAGAGAAACTCTGTCTTGATGAAAAATGAGGAAAGGCTCTACTGCCATTAGTGCCTGTAGTTCTGAGACTCTTCTGGCTGAAGTAATTGCTAGCAGCAGGGCAGTCTTCCATGATATAAACTTTAAGTCAGCTGAGAAAGCTGGCTCAAAAGGTGGCAGCGTAAGTTTTTCCAGAACAAAATTTAGGACCCAAGTTGGTGTTTGTGCTCTCCTGGGAGGCCTAATGTTTTTTGCCCCTCTGAGATACTGCCTTAGAAGTGGATGTGAAAATAAGGGAGGATCCAAGTTGTAGTGAGATGAAATAGCTGAGGCGTGGATTTTAATAGATGAAAAAGAAAGTCCTTTGTGTAACATCTCAGTTAAATATTGTAGAATCTGAGGCATGTCTGGCTGAAGGGTATTTTGGCCTTTAGCTTGGTTCTAGGCGCAAAATCTTTTCCATTTGTCTGAGTAGGCTTTCCTGGTGCTGGGCCTCCTGGCCTCCAGAATGACATCCATAACAGGTTGTGAAAGAGGGGCTGGCTGGTTGCTTAGGTGATGTGCCATGCAGCCAAATTTAAAGTTTTGAGCTGGCTGTGTAGAATCTGACTGCCTTGCTGTGCGAGTAGATGAGGAATTTGTGGTAAAATCCATGGTGGGCCCTGGGCCATGTTCCTTAGTAGTGGGTACCAGTGCTGGCGTGGCCAGTCCGGGGCAATGAGTATCATTCGAGGTCTCTCCATCCTGACTTTCAGCAGCATCTTTGTGAGAAGGAGCAATGGAGGAAAGGCATATACTGTCACCTTTTTCCAACTGAATGAGAGTGCGTCCACTTTCCAAGCTTGATGGTGAAATGTCCATGTGCAAAATTTTGAAAGCTGATAGTTTTGGGGGTTGGCAAACAGGTCTATGTCTGGGCGCCCCCATTTTTGAGTTATCATTGCAAATACTTGTGGATCCAGTTTCCACTCATGGGGATCCATGATGTTTCTGCTTAGGTCGTCTGCCAATGTGCTCTTTTTTCCTGGCAGGAATTGAGCTTGTAATTGAACTTGGTAAGCCAGTGCTGTGTTCCACAAGGTCATTGCTTGCCTGCATAGAGGGTAGGAGTGTGTACCCCCTTGTTTGTTTATGTACCACATTACTGTGGTGTCTGTCCTTATTATAAGCTGTCCTGGATGTAAGAGGTCCTTGAAGGCTGTCAGAGCATTCTGTACAGCTAGCATTTCTTTTTGACTGATGTGCAGATTCCTTTGATCTGCAGTCCATATGCCTTGAACGCACCGTCCTGCCATGTGTGCCCCCCAGGCATAGTCCGATGCATCTGTTGTCACAGTTTGCCTGGCTGGGGGTAAGGTGAAAGGCTGACCCTTGTTGAGGTGACATGCCTGTGACCACCATAGAAACTCCTGTTGAATGCAGGGAATGAGAGGTATCATTGTTTCCAAGCTGTGGCTGTGTTGAGTCCATACGCTTTTCAGGTACCATTGTAATTTCCTCATATGCAGTTTTGCAAATGGTATTAGTAGTATCCAAGATGCCATGAAGTCCAAAGCCTGCAGAATTTTTCTTGCAGGGAGTTGGGTCTTTGTTGCCATTATTCTGAAGTATTGAGTTAGTTGTAGTTGTTTGTCTGGCGTCAGATAAGCCATCTGGGCCATTGTATTCCAGCTGGCACCCAGGAATGTCACATTTTGTGAGGGCACTAGTTTTGATTTCTTTTCGTTTACTGTGTACCCTAGGCAACTTAGAAGGTGTTTTACAAAAGTCAGATGTTGTAAGAGAATATCCTTGCTTTCTGCTTGGATGAGGCAGTCGTCCAGGTATGGGTATATTTGAATTCCTCTGTCTGCAGTATGCAATTACTGGTGCCAGGCATTTTGTGAAGACCCTGGGTGCAGTAGATAAGCCAAAGGGCAGTGCAGAGAATTGGTAATGGGTTGAACCTGCAATGAAACTGAGGCATCTTCTGCAATTTTGTCTGATAGGGACATGCAGGTATGCCTCCTTGAGGTCCAACGTTACTAGCCAAGCTTTCTTGCCCAACATGGGAAGAAGCTGCTGTAGTGTTAGCATCTTGAATTTGGGTACTTGCAAGAAGGTGTTTAGAATTGAAAGGTCCAGAATGGGTCTCTAAGCATTGTCCTTTCTGGGGACTAGAAAGAGCCTTGAGTAAAATCCTTTGCCTTGCTCCTGCGTGGGTACCAGTTGAATGGCTCTCATGTCCATGAGAGCTGCAATTTGTTTTTGTGCCTCTGCCCATTGATTTTGTTTCATGTTTGGCATTCCTTTTATCCTTGGCAAGGTGTGGAAATGGAATCTGTATCCTTGTGAGATAATGTCTAGGACCCATTTGTCCTTTGTGATGATGCGCCAGTTGTCTATATAAAATGCTAATTTTCCTCCCAAGGGAGCTGCCAAGAGATTCTTGCTTGGCATTTTGAGGTTTAAGTCATTGTGTTTGTCTTCTAGTAGTTTGGGACCTGTCTTCTCCTCCCTTCTGTGTTGCAGTGCCCCACTGGCGAGGTTTGTAAGGGATTTGTGCTTGTCCTCTGCCCCTTGGGCGTCTGTATTTACCCCTCTGTGGTCTGCAGAAGCTGGAAAGGACCAATTTTTTGCTGGCCAATTTCTGCTGAAGCGTGGGGGTTGTACATGTAAGAAATCTTTGACCGTCTGCATAGATTTTGCCTTATCCTCCATTTTCTTTAAAACCTCTTCTGCTTTAACCCCAAATAAGACATCCTGCTGTAAGGGTGCATCTAGTAACTTTGCTTTAACATGATCAGGCAGAGTTTGTTCCTTTAACCAAGCATGCCTACATATAACAGACCCAGTAACAGCTGCTCTACAGGAAGCTTCCAAGGAATCAAATCCACATTGTAAAGTATGTTTGCCCACCTGTTCAGCTGCATGCAACAGATCCTGCATTTCTTTGAATTCAGACTGTTGAGTGTGCATGCTCATCTTTTGTTTTATTTGAGACATTAGGAATTGCTGGTATTTCAGCATGTGAAATTGACAATTTAGTGCTCTCATAGCTAGAGTAGCTGAGGTGTAAACCTTCTTCCCCCACCTATCTAGTGCTCTGGAGTCCCTTTCAGAGGATACAGGATTTTTAGCCATAGAAGCCTTAGCCCCTTTGGGACCCTGGGAGATTGTCTCTGGGTCAGCAACAGGGCTTTTGTAAAGGAATTTGTGCGAGTCAGGCACTCTATAATATCTATCTGGTTTGGCTGGAGCAGGAGGCAGAGAATCTGGATTTAGACTAGATTCTAAGTAAACATCATCCACAATGTCTAAAACTGGAGGGATAGCAAGTGGTCTGTGCTGGTGGAGTAAAATAAACTCTCGGAGCCTTTTCTTTGAGTTGGAGTAGTCCTGACCTTCCCAGTGGAAATGTTCCCTCATGGTATGTAAGGTTTCCCCAAAGGAATAGTCTTCAGGGGGAGAAGCTGAGGGAATGGAATCTTCAGCATCAGAATCTTCATAAGGGGAAAAGGAGTAATCCTGTTCCTCAGAGGAGCCTGAGGAAATAGACACTTGATCAGAGGAGGCATAATCCTCCTCTTGTCTAGGCCTTTTGTCTGGGGGGGTTGGGAACCCCTGATTATAGAAATCAAATCTTCAGCCATTTTAAGCATCTGTTTCTTAGGCATGGGGCCTTGAACTGGAGACTGATGTGCAGTCTTTTTTGGTTTTAGAGGAGTCTTAAGCATAGCATAAGATTTTATGGAGAGAGTAGTCGATCTGAAGACACCTTCTGTAACCGAAGGTGTTTCCGCAGCACCGGCTTCTCCTTCTGCAATGTTGTCGGTAGGGCCTAAAGAAAATGGCTGCATCGGCCTAGAACTCTCTGCTTGAGAATCCGAAGCAGTCTGGGGGTTACAATTCTGCGGTCATCAGGGGCTGCGTAGGCACCTCACTGAAAACCAGAGAACCAGCGACCAGCCCAGCCGAGGCGTCGGAGTCTGGCTTGGATCTAGGCTGCCTGTCTTTATCTTTGCATTTTTTATGCATGCCGGTAGTCGGTTGCTCCGACAGCATAGTGTAATTAAATTTCCTACCGAAGTAGTGTCGTGCAAAATCAAAGCGTCGCTTTATAGTTCGCTTACTGAACCTAGCACAAAACCGACAACCAGTGGCGTTGTGGTCTGGGCCTAGGCAAGGTATACAATAAGAATGAAAGTCCTTATGAGGTATTTGCTTCCCACAAGAAATGCAATTGTTAACTTTTTCTGACATCGGACTGAGACAAGAAAAGGTTCCCCAACGGGGTACTTAGCTTTGAAGACTTCGAACTGAAATTCGATTTGAAAATCTCAGGTGTTGGCCGACCGGCACTTGCTAACTACTACTGCTTCGGGCACCGCGCAGCAAGAAAGACTGGAGAACATGGCGTCGGATGCCTCTTATATATCCCTGACGCACTGACGTTAGGGAAGCGGCAACAGCAACCGACGCCGGACAAAGACTTTGGAATTCAGGCCGACTGCGGGATCGCCTGACGACAGGATAACCCAAGTGTGATGACTGCAGCAGGGTAACACGATAAACATCTGCAAATCCTCACCCAAAACATTTTTACTCTAGCCGAAACATGGTTCACAAACATCAAACTTACCTCTTAACAACACTTTCACCATTCACTCCACATATAACATTCAAATCACTCAAACTGCACATACTAAACTGTTAGGTGTAGAAATAGACAATAACCTCAAATGTGACATCCATATAGCACAAACCATTAAGAAAGTTAATAAAAAACTAGGCCTTCTCTATAGGAACAAACACTTTAAACAAACCAAAGCTACTACTGCAAGAACTCATCTCTTATCCATCCTTCAATATGCCTCTCCCATCCTTACTAATCTCCACCAGAGTGATCTGAACAAAATGGAATCTTGTTATAACAACATAGCCAAGTTCGCTACTGAAACCTCATGCAAATCCCACCACTGTCTCACCCTTAACCAACTCAACTGGCTCAAGCTACCTCAACTACTTCCATTTAATCAACTCACAATAGCGCATAATTTTGTCTAACTTCCAGAAAAAAACCTGCACTTCAAAATATAATTAACCCCCACATCCCTACCAGAGCCTTACTATCTAGTTCTCAGAATCTAATAAGCGTCATCAGACACAAAAATGATGCTGGCAAATCTCTCTCTGCCTGCACTATTGCCAAAATCTGGAACTCACTACCTAGCCAAATAACCTCCACTACACCTCCACTACTCAATTTAAGAAACTCCTCAGAACCCACTTCTCAAACAATTGGCTTTGTTCATGCTACTCCCCAGGTTAATTTGCACCAATACCATGTTCAAGGATTCTACTAAAGGTCCCCTAATTCCTTTCACTGTAAAGCTTAATAACTGGTTATTTCTGTAACAAAATATTGAGAGTACTCAATTTAGAAAGAAAATTTTTTTTTCTTGTGTGTTTATATTTTATATTCTATATAAACCCTACTACTAGAATTCTGTACGCTGACTTTACTAAAGGAATTGTTAATCTATACATAACTTATGTTTCTATGGAACCTACATCTCTGTATGATATTCTTGTGTAATTTCTTTATGACATGCTATTGGAGCTTTTCTCCCCCGGCCTCTGCTGAAAATGGATGTGTGTCCAGTCGGACTTTCCCGGTTAACAAATGTAAAACAAAATAAAATAAAATAAATACTGCAGGTCAGATTACACAAACTCTTAATGTGGATTGTCAGAGGAAGTGCTAAAAGTTTACAGTTGAATTCTGTTTTTCTGTATTTTCCTTCCCCCACTCATGAGTCATTAGATTTGTAGAATGACTGGATTTTACTCAGCTAGAGATGTTTTGTCACACAAACCTGGAGCCTCATTAGCAACGAAATTATGTCTACTTTACTATGTACTTGTCTTTGAACCTTGTTAGTATAAAATAGCAAGATTTGCATTCCAATCTACCAGCCAGAACTCACTATTGCAAAATCATACACCAACTAAATTGGTTGGAACTTCCAAACCTTTTAACCTTTAATCAACTTGCCCGTACCCACGCTACTTTGTATCACCGAGATAACTGTCCTTTCATCAGTAATCTTATAGTCCCTTACTCCAGTAACAGAACATTAAGATCATCCAACAAATTGCTTCTGGAAGTCACAAAGTCAAATAATTGTTACAGAGATTCCCTCTACTTCTACAAACTAGCCAAAATTTGGAATAACATACCTCAAATGATACTGAACATCAATAACACCACCAAGTTCAAACAACTTTTGAGGGAACATCTGAATAACTCTTACTGCATCAACTCTGCCTAGCTGACTAATAGGCATATCTTGCTTCTCTTCTACCGCTATTTCTACCATTTCTTGTCCTTCCATAAATCCCACTTTTTTAATCACAATTTGTACATTTTTTTTTTACTAAAAACTGGAACTCTCAGCTGTATTCAACTCTCATACGGTGGATAAAAAAATTGTTAAAATGGCAGGTTTTTATGATATGAAAAATGAGACCACAATAAATAATTTCAAAACTTTTCCCACATTTAATGCGACATATAACCTGCACACTTCAATTGAAAAACAAACAAATCTGTTAGGGGAAAAATATAAAAAATAAAAAAAAGTGCAATAAGCTGGTTGGATAAGTGTGCACACCATTAGACTAATACTTTGTTGAAGCACCTTTTGATTTAATTACAACATTCAGTCTTCTTGAGTAGGAGTCTATCAGCATGGCACATCTTGACTTGGCAATATTTGCCAACTCTTACTTGCAAAAGCTCTCCAAATCTGTCAGATTGTGAGGGCATCTCTTGTGCACAGCCCTCTTCAGGTCACCCCACAGATTTTCTATTGGATTTAGGTCTGGGCTCTGGCTGGGCCATTCCAAAACTTTAATTTTCTTCTGGTGAAGCCATTCTTTTGTTGATTTGGATGTATGATTGGGGTCATTATTGTGTTGAAAGGTGAAATTCCTCTTCATCTTCAGCTTTCTAGCAGATGCCTGAAGGTTTTGGTCCAAAAGTGACTGGTATTTGGAACTGTTCATAATTCCCTCCAGTTAACTAAAGCCCCAGTTCCAGCTGAAGAAAAGCAACCCCAAAGCATGACACTGCCACCACCATGCTTCACCGTGGGGGATGGTGTTCTTTTGGTGGTGCGAAGTGCTGTTTTTGTGCCAAACGTACCTTTTGGAATTGTGGCCAAAAAGTTCAACATTGGTCTCATCAGACCATAACACATTTTCCTACATGTTTTTCGGAGACTTGATGCATTGTTTTGCAAATTTTAGCTGGGCTTCTGTCTTGCAACCCTACCCCATAGTCCAGACATATGGAGAATACAGGAGATTGTTGTCGCATGTAGTACATAACCAGTACTAACCAGAAATTCCTGCAGCTCCTTCAGTGTTGCTGTAGGTCTCTTGGCAGCCTCCCTGACCAGTTTTCGCCTTGTCTTTTCATCAATTTTGGAGGGATGTCCAGTTCTTTGCAACATCATTGCTGTCCCATATTTTCTCCACTTTTTGATGACCGTCTTCACTGTGTTCCATGGTATATCCAATGCTGTGGAAATTTTTTGGTACCCTTCTCCTGACTGACACCTTTCAACAATGAGATCCGTTTGATGCTTTGTAAGCTCTCTGCAAACCATGGCTTTTGCTGTAGCAGGCAGCTGAGTAAATATCAGGAAAATCCTACTAGAACAGCTGAACTTTATTTGGGGTTAATCAGAGTCTCTTTAATTGATGGCAAGTGTGTACCCAACAAGACTGAATGCTGTAATTAAATCAAAAGGCGCTTCAAAAAAGTATTAGTTTAAGGGTGTGCACACTTATGCAACTAGCTTATTGTACGTTTTTTTATTTTTTATATTTTTTCCCCTAAAAGATTTGTTTGTTTTTCAATTGAATTGTACAAGCTATAGATCACATTAAAGGTGGAAACATTTTTGAAATGATTAATTGTGGTCTCAATTTTTTATATCACAAAAACCTGGCATTTTAACAGGGGTGTGTAAACTTTTTATATCCACTGTAACTGTATTACTTTATAATAGGACCTGTAAAATAACTAGGAATCTGAAATGTATTTTTAAAATTGTAACTGTAAAACAAAGTATCAGATACGTTTTCTGCTTTGGAATTGCTACAGTATCATATACACTGTGGAACTTTTCTCCCAGAGTCTCTGCTGAAAACGAGCTTTTTTTTCCACACAGTTGGACATTCCCAGTAAACAAATGAAAATAAATAAAAACAAAAAGGTACTTTTCCGTTAAACCCCTACCACGTCTTTGCGTGTTGTAATGTTAACAAATAACTTGTATAACAGCAAACTTTTTATGTATTTCCACACTAGAGGCGCCGTAACTGATCATATAAGTCATGCTGCCTTTTCATCTTTATAAAAGTGCTACAAAATGTATAAAACATTTGAAAATGTGAACCCAAAGCTGTCAATTAGCACCTTTAGAGCACAGCTGCAGGTTAGCATACAGTCCCAGCAGTGGCTTCACAAAAACGCTAAAAACGTAACAAACGAGGCAACTGACAAATTGGATCATCTAATTTCCGTACACCAGGTAATTTCAGTAAATTATTCTTGCTATTTTTCTCCTTAAAACAGATGGCCTCCTGCTCCATTAAAATGCTAAGCTATTACCTGTAGCATCCTGCCAGAGGTACTTCTTCTGTGCGCCCTTCTTTCAGTTTTTTGCTTTTTGGCAGTATTAACTCAGTTTCGATTCACTTAACAGAGTTTTTAGAAGCTGATCTTTTCTCACTGATAATTCCAGCAGTTCTCAAGTACTTCCCGTAACAGACACTGGTGGAGTTATACTACACTGCATGATAGAGAAATGGGTGCATTCTCAACGCTTTCTGTCAACATAGTGGTTATAAAAAGCCTAGCTTGATTATTGTCACAGTCATCAGTCTTGGATCCTGCCTCCAAGTGAAGAGCAGCCTCATAGTCTTTGCATCTTCTGCTTTCTAGTCTAGGGTTAAGTTTTGCTTTCCATTCTCCTATGTAATCCACAGCTTCTATTCATAAATCTATTTATTTTGACTATCAAGTACTTCTGGCATGCTTACACATGAGTCCTACTTCATACCACTCAACCTCTTAGTGCATGAAATCTGGACAAAGCCCGACAAAACAGGGGACAAACATTCAACATTTATCAGTCCTGTATCAATGAGTAAATACCGGCAAACCACAGCAGCGCCAGCAGTGCGAAGGCGTGGTAGGGGTTTAACTGAAAAGTACCAACAAAAATGTGGCAAGAGCTATCTGTTTAGTTTGGATGCTAGAGCAATGATCTCCCTGGGAATATTAACTGCACCCAAAAAATGGTTTGCTGTCATGCTCATTCCCACAGTTTCAGAACTTCCAAGCACAATAGGAAGAGTGCTTGCTTACTGACACCACACAACAGACATGTTCCACCTGTATGGCCAGGAATCCTGATGTAAAGGAGTCCTGGAAAGCCTTAAGTATTTTAGAAGAGTTGGTTTCATTTCCAGTACATTAAGAAAACGAAAAAAAGATGTCCACATTGACTTCAGCCATCGTAACGGTGCGAAGAATTGCCTAGAGATCTAAAAACGATGTCGTTTGTATGATCAAGATATGTGGGATCTCATGATCCAATTAGTCTGCATTCCATGACCATTAGAGACAGAGGGTCCCTTGAAGAATTTTCATGTAGCACTTAAAGTATATGAGTGCTGCAGCTGAGATTTGTATTCGCAAGTATCCGAAGAACTGGAACAGACCAAAACGTCCCTCACTGACACAAGCTGGTTTATAAACAGGGTGCTGAGAAGCCAGTCATCTCAGAATGGGAAAACTTTGGCTTCTTATAGACACAAGTGCACCACTACTACAGACCTGCATTTGACAAACCCCCTGGAGACTGATGTGAGACTAAATGTGAGCAACAGAACTGGTTATAACGAAATCAGACTCAAGTGCAGATACCTCATGGATCATTTATTTTTTTAAGTGAAGGTAGGTGTCCTGCAGGTCCAAACAACACACCCAATCTCCTTACAAAGCACAAAAGGATTATTTGCACTGACGTCATATGAAAGGTGTCTTTTGGATACACATAGCTCCAAGATGGGCATCACATCCCTCATCTTCTCATGGCACTGAAAATATTAAAAAAAAAGAAATATTGGAGTAACATCCAAACCCTTTCTAGACCTAGACCAACTGCATAAAGGGATGAAGCTCTGATTATAACCCAGCCAACCAGTGTTCGATTAGTGGCACTGCTGCTGGAGGAGCTGGACAGGAAACATGGGAGTGATCCACCCACACAGGCTCACTACAGTGGTGACACAACAATGAGTGGATGATCACCAACAGAAGGAGCCTAGCAGGCCCTCAAGGCATCAGGGGTACACCATTTAACTACAGAGGTACATGACTGCAGCACATCATGCAGCAACAACTGCAGAGCCTGCCAGCAGCCCTGAGGAATGGAAGTTAGGGAACTCCGTTGGACTGACAGACTGGCCTGCTCTCTACCACATGACTCTTGCCACCCACAGAAATACATGGACTGAAGGGGGTCTTTCTCCATCTGAGGATGCCTGACTTTTACTTGTATTGGAGCTAATGAGTCAATGGGGTGCAGGCAGGGGAGCCACTCTCAAATCACAAACTAACAAAAAAAATCCCAACCCTTTTTGGTGTAATGGGCCCTGGTGGGGAGCAGCTTTTTCAAAATATTATACAAATAGAAGTTATGTTCTTACCATAACATTCCATGTTAGTTGTCTTCTTCTCGCCTTCTTCTTGCTGGATGGGGTTCGGAGCCGACCTCGGCTCCGACTCGGCCACTCTAAAAGCTCGAGAGTTGGTTCCACCGGCTCGAGGCTCCCCTTATATCCCACAATGCTAGGCGTGAGTTACCTCAGATCTCGTTTGTAAGCTAGGCCCAGCTTATACTAGTAACAGAATAACTATAAACAAAATCCACCTCTATAAACTAGGGAGAAGAGAAGGGTGACCTACATCCTGATCCACGAAAATATGCACAGTAGCATATACCTAAAGTAAGAGGTGGTAGAAAGAGAGGTCACAATCAACACTCCTCTAGGTCTGTCCAGGCCAGGGGGAAGGAGGGTGGGACACAAGAAGAAGGCGAGAAGAAGACAACTAACATGGAACGTTATGGTAAGAACATAACTTCTATATGTTAAGTTGTCTATCTCGCCTTCATTCTTGCTGGATGGGACCGCGTCCCTAGCACCTTGTCCCGGGTGGCCTAACGGAACAGACTCTTGAGAACAGTGGAACCAAAGTTAGCTCTATGCCTAGAAGCTAAATCCAACTTATAATGAGAAATGAAAGTGTGAGGAGTAGCCCAAGTAGCCGCTGCACAAATGGTGTCAATAGGTAGTCTGTCTTGGAAGGCTATAGAAGTAGCCAAAGCTCTGGTGGAATGGGCTTTAGGTTTGTTAGGCAGCTTTTGGTGTCTAATTTCATAAACAAGGGAAATCAGAGATGATAGCCATCTAGATAATGATACCTTTGAAACTGAAAGTCCCTTTCTGCCTTCTGCATAGGAGACAAACATCTGGTCAGATTTTCTGAATTGTTTGGTTCTATCCAAATAGTACCTTAACTGACGATGAACATCTAGCCAATGCAATTTTTGTTCAGACCTATTAGAATATTCTGGAAAAAACACAGGGAGATCGATGCTTTGATTAAGGTTAGGCCGAGGCTATCTTGGGTAAAAGGACGGGTTAGTTCGTAAAGATACCCTGTCCTTATGGAACAACAGATAAGGAGGTCGACAGCTGAGTGCATGAAGTTCTGAAACTCTTCTAGCTGAAGTAATAGCTACCAGAAAGAGAGTCTTCCATGATAGCAATTTTAAAGAGCAGGAGGCTGCAGGTTCAAAAGGGGGAAGAATCAAAGAACTAAGAACTAAATTTAGGTCCCAAGGAGGAGGAGGATTTCTTATAGGAGGTCTGAGAAGAAAAACTCCCTTCAAAAATGCTTTGCAAAGCTTGTGGGACATTATGGCAGACTCTGAAATGCCCACATGAAAATTAGAAATAGCTGCCAATTGGACTTTAAGAGTAGATGGAGATGAACCTGCATGGAAGAGTTCAGCTAGAAAATCAAGGACTATTTGGATGGAAGCAGTGAAAGGATCTATGTCCCTTCCTTGAGCCCAATAGTGAAACGCTTCCATTACTCAAATAAATCTTTCAGTGGAAGATTTATGGGAAGCTATCAAAATATCTCGGACAGAGTGAGATATTTGAGGAAGCCTGGCTAAGGTTGGAACTGGAGGAACCAAGCAGTGAGGTTCAGAGAGGGAAGGGAGCGATGAAACTGACCCGACTGATGGATCAAAAGATCTGGAACTAGGTCCAGATGCCAAGGTCGCTCAACAGAAAATGATGAAGAAAGGGGAACCAAACCTGTCGAGGCCAGTAAGGAGCAATGAGGATCAATGAGGCCTTCTGAGCGATAGCTTTCTGTATTACTTGAGAGATTAGTGGGAAGGGAGGAAATGCATACAGAAGTCCCCGGGGCCAAACTTGGACCAGAGCGTCTCTGCTGGGTTGGCCTGGTAAAGGGAATAGGGTGAAATAATCTCTGCATTTGCTGTTTTGGGGAGTAGCAAAAAGGTCGCAGCAAGGCTGACCCCACTTGAGAAAAATTTCTCTCACAACAGAGTCTTTCAGAGACCACTCGTGAGGCATGAGAATAGCTCTGCTCAATTTGTCCGCGATTTGGTTGGACTTCCCGGGGATGTGCGTTGCTATCAGAAACCGCTGAGAAGAAATCGCCCACTGCCACAGTCTGAGTGCTTCTCGACACAGGGGGTAGGACCTGGTTCCGCCTTGTTTGTTGATATACCACACTACAGACATATTGTCCGTCTGGATTGCTATCGTTCCCAAGGGAAGAGAGTCTTGAAGGGCTTGCAACGCTAAAAGCACTGCTCTCATCTCTAGAACATTTATGTGCAAGTGGCATTCGTCTGGTTGCCATGTGCCCTGGACAGTTCTGCCCTGATAATGCCCCCCCCACCCGATCAGGGAGGCGTCCGTTGTCAGAGTAGCAACAGGAGGGGGAGGAACAAAGGGTCTGCCCAAGAAGAGCTGAGGGGAAGACATCCACCACAGAAGATGATTCCTGCATGTTTGCGTGATCATAATGGTGTGGGACATCGGAAGTTGCTGGTATGACCATTGTGTGAAGAGCATCCATTGAAGGATTCTCATGTGGAATCTGGCTAATGGAAGCAAAGGTATGGCAGCCGCCATAATCCCCAATACTTTCAAAACTAACCTGGCTTTGACTCTGTTGCTGCTGAAGATGAGCGAGACCAGTTTTTGTATGTCTGTTATTCTCTGATCTGTTAGCCTCGCAGACATGTTGACTGTGTCTAGAATTGCGCCTATGAAGGTAATAACACGACAAGGCGACAAAACAGACTTTTCGCAATTTATTGAAATGCCTAAGTTTTGACAAGTGCAAAAGGTGTAGTCCCTGGCCCTTAGAAGAAGATGCTTGGTGGGAGCCGTGAGGAGCCAGTCGTCCAAATATGGAAACACCTGGAATCCTTGACGTCTCAGGTGAGAAGCTACCACTGCCATACATTTGGTAAACACCCGGGGGGCAGTGGTGAGTCCAAAGGGCAGGGCTCTGAATTGAAAATGACTGGTTCCCAGCCTGAAGCAGAGAAATCTTCTGGAGCGTCTGTTCATTTTTATATGATAGTACGCATCCTGAAGGTCTATAGAGCACATCCAGTTTTTCTTCCCAATAGGGAAGGATGGACTGTAGTGTGACCATCGAAATCGTGTTTTCTTGACTGACCTGTTCAAGATACTGAGATCCAAAATTGGTCTCCAGTCCCTGTTTTTGGAACTAAAAGAACCTGGAGTAGATTCGGATCTTTGCTGGTCTGCTGGAACTGGTTGACTGGCTCTTTTTGCAAGCAGCTTTGTAACTTCCAAAGCTGCAAGATCCCTTTGGCCGGGTGGAACATCTGGAAGGGATTTTTGATCGGTTTGGAATGCAAAGGAAGGGAATGGAATAGCCTTCGGAAATGATGGACTGTACCCACTTGTCTCGAGTTAGGGATAGCCAGGCTTCTGGGTACAGTGACAATCTCCCCCCGACTGCCGCGGAAGGGGGACAGTCGGGCAACACCTCAGGGATGCTGAAAGGGCTTATCAGAGAAAGTTTCTCGATTGCCCTGGTTCTGGACCCCTGCCTCTAGGGGCGTCTACCATTGTTGTTCCCCCTCTGCCTCTGGCGGAACCGACTTTGTCGTCAGGCGAAGTCCCTTGAGATTGTTTCAGGAACCACATTTTCCCACTTTTCTGGCCCTTGGGGTAAGGCCTAGAAGGAGTAGAAAAACGGACTCTGACGGCAGAAAGAGTCTTGCCATCAGTCTCGCACCTAGTCAAGATTTTTTTCACTTGAGGACCAAAAAGAGATGATCCATCAAACGGGGAATTAGTGAACGACGTTTTAAAGGGGTCCGCAAAGTTGCATAACCGCATCCAGGCATGCCTACGTAAGGCCACTCCTGTTCCTGCGGCCCTGCTCGCTCCATCAGCCGCATTCGAAAGGAGGCATGGAGGAGTTAGCTATGGAGTTCAGGGTAGCCAGCTGAGTGTTCATCTTGTCTTGAAAACGCGCAGCTGTAGGATCCTTCAACATATCACTCGCTTCTTTGATCAAGTCCCTTTGAAGACGAGTAAAATGGCATAGGTAGTTCAGCAAACGCATTGCAAAGATCGCTGACGAGAACATCCGCTTCCCGTACCTGTCCATAGACCTAGATTCCTTGTTAGGTGGATGGACAGGCACTGAAGGATCAGCTAGTTCCTTCTTAGTGGCAGAAGCAACCACCATAGCATCCACAGAAACTCCTTTTGTCAGAAATTGTTTATCTGCTGGTGCCGTGATGAATTTCGAGGGTCTCCTGGGAGTGGGGTCCACTGAATAAGGAGCCGTCCATGCCTTTTTTGCTACCACCTGCATGAGGGGGTCAAAGGGGGGAGACACCCAGGAGGTGGAAGGGCGGGAGCCAAACGCCTCAAGGTACACAGATTCATCCTCCGAAGGGTTGAGGAATGGCCAATTTCCCCTCTGCTTAAGGATTTCTAGAATGTCTGCAAATGAGACATCTTCAGAAGGGGAACGGGGGGAACCCTCGGAATCCTCTAAATCTGTGTCAGAGGTGACGGACTCAGGTGAGTCTATGTGTTTCCTCTTACACTTTCTCTTCCGAGGGGGCTCTTCTGCCAAATCAGGAGAGGCCTCGGAAGAGGATGAGATCCCCACAGGGGATTCCTGAGGAGCTGGCTCTCTGCGGTCTGGGATGAGGGAGTGAGTCGACTTGACCTGAGGCACCGAAGAGGGAGGGGCGGACGGAGCCGACTGTGGAGAAGAACCAGGTTCTAACACACTCCGCATGACCTCGAACGCACCCCTGTCAGGCAGAGCCAGAGGTCCCCGCTCCGAGAAGCTGAGAACCTCCCTCGGCACCGACAGTGATGGCTCCGAGGCCGATGTCGGAGCCGAACTCACCAGCGCCGAAGCTCCGAGAGGAAGAGCAGGGTCGGACAAGGGTCCAATGCCACTCACCCCCTCGGAGCCGACGAGGGAAGTCCGGCGCCAAGATTCTTCTAAGGAAGAAATCGGAGCCGACGATGGAGCCGAAGACATCTGTATTGGCTCCAACGCTACCACAGTCTCGGTTCCGAAATGCCCCAGCTCAACAGAGTCGGAGGAGGAACATAATGGGGGACAGGGTCAGGCATCGACTGATGAGTCGGGCTCTGAAGCATTTGGGCCAGTGCCTCGGACTTAAGAAGTCGACTCACTACCCTCTGAAGGTCATGGTCCGAAAGCCTCGATGACCTAGAGGAGTGAGATCTATGGCTCCGTTCAGACAGCAAGGGAGATGCTGGAGCCGAATGAACGGAGCCAAGGGACGGTGACCTGGACCTCTTTCTTGTTGTCGGTTCCGAAGGTCTAGTCGGAACCGACAAAGGAATTTCCAATACCTCGGCTCCAGCCGGAGCCGAGGAAACCACAGAAACTGCAGTCTGAGAGTCATCGGCTCCAGCCGGAGCCGATGCAGACGGAGGTTTCGAAGCCTTAGGTCTCAGCTCAGACGCTGGAGCCGAGGACCTAGAAGCCTTGGAGGGTTTTCCCGAAGGAACAGTAAGGGAACCCTCAGGCTTAAGTAAACCTCTCAGAATAAGTTTATTTTTTCTTTCCTGCAGGACTCTGGGGCTGAAGCCATGGCATACAGCACAAGAGTCCTGCAGGTGTAAAGGTCCCAGGCAGTAGACACAAGAAGTGTAACCGTCTGTCAGAGACATTTTCTGACAGCACGAGTCACACTTCTTGAAGCCTGAGACCTTTGAGTCTTTAGACATTATAGAAGAAGTGTAACCACACATACACAGTCAAACACACTGATTACACCCTATATAAGTTTTAACTCAAAAATTAAACACACTATCAAAGTTTTTTGAGAAAAACACACACACACCACTAGGGGAAGGAAAAAAGGCCCGAAGGCCCGAGGGAAGAACTTATAAGTTCTTTGTGGAAAAGGGGATAATAGAAGAGAAAAGGGTCAAAATCCACTAAACTAAGGGTAATAACTGTAAAGAATTAAACTAAAGGGGTTTAAGTAGACTAAAAATTACTCTACTATAACTCACCAAGAAGCCGGTAGAAACCACACACCTCGATCGCTGTAGCGGCAAACGAGATCTGAGGTAACTCACGCCTAGCATTGTGGGATATAAGGGGAGCCTCGAGCCGGTGGAACCAACTCTCGAGCTTTTAGAGTGGCCGAGTCGGAGCCGAGGTCGGCTCCGAACCCCATCCAGCAAGAATGAAGGCGAGATAGACAACTTAACATCAAGTGTTATACATCTAATTTTTGCTGCTCTTGACAGTGCAGGGCATCCAGCAGAGGGAGGGATACAGCACCAGAGTTGAGCAAAAGGGAATCATGTAAACCCTGCAAATTGGCAATGGCCTCCCCATGCTAACAGGTGAAAAGACAGACTAATCAGAGTGATTGAGGTGAATAACCCACTCATTATCATGAAGACAGGTACAATGAAATGCTGTATGTGCATTACTCCTACTGCCTGACCACATTCTAATCACTCAACAATCTGCCCAAATACTCCGTTCATATATCAACTCCTCTTCTGAAACTGCTATATTACAGTTACATGTACTCCACCCCCCCCTAAAAAAATCAATCAGTTATTCTACCATCACCTATTTAAAATAAAAGTGTAAAATGTTAGTATTCCTGGCATTTACCTTGAAATGACTTTATCTTTCTTTACCTACAACTGTTCCCAAACAGTTAACATACATGCAGGAACTCATTAGCTGAAATATAACAATTTTTTTTCCCTCAGCGTTTGACAACAGTATACTAAACTGTGACATTAACAGTGCCTTATGTACTATAGTTGGAGCATTTCCACCCTGGGCCTCCATAGATAAGAGAGTGTTAACCGGTTGAAATTGCAGGTTAAGAAAATATAATCTGCTATATAGCCTATTGTATTACCATGGATAGTGAACTAAAAAGGAGATCCTACTGTGTACAGTAAACAAAAATACATTACACATCAACAATTCTGAGTTACATATTGTCCTTTAATAGTTAACTACTAAATAACAAGAATGCAGTAATTACACTTACCACTACCCTCAAAGAGATGAAAGAAAACTGGGACCTTTACCTCACATTCTGGACAAAACCAGTCCCCTTCAGGCTCCGCAGACAGTTTAAGACATTTTGCATGGTAAACTCGAGGGCAGAGCTCACAGCAAAGCACCTGACCTTCCCGATGGCAAATCCAGCAATAGAAGTCATTACGCCCATCCTGTGGTACAATGTCAACAGGGTCTGTGGTGGTGAGAGGTTGCTTCATATAGTAAAAAGGGCCATGTCTTAGTTCTGACTGAAAGGCAAGAGAGAAAGACAAAACATGAGCTCAAAAATTAGAAATTTGACTGTCAAAATTCTTGACAGTACTTATTAATTCTTAAATGAGTGGGCTGGTCACATGTGTCCTTTACATCCATAGCACAAAGTTTACTAAAACAACAAAAGTACCAAAGAAAATGACATCACTAAACACACTACTCCTGTGCTGCATGATTTCATCTCTTAACTCTAATATGACTTTTTCCATAAACTGGGGAGGTCAGACACATGATGCATGAATGGGTCATGATCAATGCCACAGTAGCTGAAGCATGTCAAGAAGCTCTGATTCACAACCTGTTG
Source organism: Protopterus annectens (assembly GCF_019279795.1). Taxonomy (NCBI): domain Eukaryota; kingdom Metazoa; phylum Chordata; order Ceratodontiformes; family Protopteridae; genus Protopterus; species Protopterus annectens. Next base: position 885,235,926 of record NC_056746.1, on the reverse strand, counting down.
GACTCTTCTGGGGTTTATATTAAATAGACGAACGCTTAAATGTTCGAATTTCTAAAGGTCGATCTTTAGAGATCGAACAGTTAAGTGTTCGAAAATGTAATAAAACAAAAAAAAAAAAAAAAAAAAAAAAAAAGTAAAATGAAAGGATTTTAGCAGGGGGGCAATCCCCCTGCACCCCCACACCCCCCGCTACTTAAATATACCAACTCCGAGATCGCACTTCAGTGCACTACAGTGCAGAAATGGGAAAATTTCCATTCCCTACACTGTAGCACGATCTTGGAGTTGGTATATTTAAGTGTGGGGGGTGCAGGAGGGCTTGCCCCCCCCCTGCTTATACCCTTTAGTTTTTTTTTTTTTTTTTTTTAATTTTTAAAAATATTAAAACACTTAACTGTTCGATCTCTAAAGGTCGACCTTTAGAGATTCAAACATTTAAGCATTTGTGTATGTAATATAGAACCCTCTTCTGCTATTACCTTGTCCTTTCTGGAACAAATCTTCTACTTAAGAATAGCAATGAGACTGAAGGCACTGTAGTCCAATGTATGAGAAAAGTATTTTACAAGGTAAGGACTTTGAATAGAGGCACAAGGTTATGACCCCTTCTTTGAATCTTTATCCAACACTTTTGTGTGTGGATAAACATTTTTTTAATTCCATTTTAAGAACGGCTTAATTTGCTTAATCTGCAATCCATTACTTGTAAATACTCTCTTCGGCAGTTATATTTTTCAACCACTCTGAACTTCATACAGTAAACGTCCTGGAACTAAGTATACATTAACTATTACAAGAAACTGAGTTCACTTCAGTACCTATAAGGTCAGTAAGAACATGTACTGGGTAATGGTTAACTGTAGCAAACAGGCTTAACTTGTTTTCTTAAGTTGTCTTCAGGAGTGAAAATATTAGTTACTTGATTGCCCTAAGAAACAATTTCGTAGATCAATACTTAATGACTAATGTGCAGACCTTATTCCTCAGAAAAGTACCCAAGGATGTGAAGTTGCATTAAGGTACATTTTCTAAGTGTTTTTTTTTTTAAGGTGATAGGTTGATTATGTTGTCACACAAAAAGAAGTTATGTTCTTACCATAATGTTCCATCTGTGTTGTTCATCTTCATTCATTCATTACTGATGGGTGTCTGTTCCATCCTCTGAACAGAGTCGACCTTGTAACAAGCTTGTGCTAGCCAAAAAACTCTCGCGCTAAGCTTTTACCCACAATGCCCATTCTCCCTGTTACCTCAGATCGAGTTTGCCCGTTATAAGTAAAGCAGAGGCAGCCTCTGAGCAGAAATCTTAAAGTAGGAGTAGGACCCAATTCGATCCCCCAGCAGCCTCTGGAGGGGGAAGGAGGGTGGGATGTAATGAATGAATGAAGATGAACAACACAGATGGAATGTTATGGTAAGAACATAACTTCTTTATCTGATGTTGTTAATTTTCATTCATTCCTTACTGATGGGACAGAGTCCCTAGCTACCTTTAGTCCTGGGAGGCCCTTACGGAAGGATGTTCCCAGAGTACCACTGAACCAAAGGATGCTCTTCCCCTGGAGGCCAAATCCAATTTGTAATGAGTGATAAAGGTACGAGGGGTAGCCCAAGTTGCAGCTGCACAAATATTCAATGAAGCCTTTGCATGAAAAGCAACAGAAGTTGCTACTGACCTGGTAGAATGTGATCTGACTTTGTTTGGCAGAGGAATTTTATTTCGTTGGTAAATCAAGGATATACAGATTCTCAGCCATTTGGACAAGGTTACTTTTGAGACAGGGTTTCCCAATTTTGGGTCCGAATAGGACATGAATAGCTGCTCTGATTTACGTACTGACTATTTTATTTATTTATTTTATTTTACATTTGTTGACCGGGCTAGAAAAGCTCCAATGGTTAGTACAAGTTTAAACAGAGATCAGCAATACAAGATTAAAATTTATAAACAGAGGTAGGTAATACACATATTACACAAATATGAAAGGAGCAAAAACAAAAAGTGGAGTAATAAAATGTCTTAAAAAATGTAATAAAAAAGTTTTTTTTTTTGTGGATTACAATAGTCATACAGTATATATGTGTAAGCATATATCTACATAGATGTTATGTAAAGGGAGAGCTATTAAGGGTGCAGGGAGAAGAGAACGACAGAATTACAGAAGAAGAAAAGAGAGAGGAAGAAGGAAAGTTAAACTGGGTTGGTGCAGGAGCAAAGCCAGTGTTTATTGAGATGCATTTTTAGTTGTCTTTAAAAAGTGGGAGAGAGGACAAAGATGAGATATCAAGGGGAAGTCTGTTCCACATTTTTCCAACAGAGATGGAAAAGAGGCAGTCGCCTGCAGAGTTATTGGGTTTGGTAATATTAATCAGTAGTTTGTTTGATGAACGTAGATGTTTCAGGTTATTGTATGGTGAAACGAGGTTAGAGAGTATTGGTATATTATTTGGTTGGTATAGAATCTTGTAAGTTATTAAGAACTGTTGATGTATGAGCTGGTTAGGAAGTTCAAGCCAACCTAGTTGTCTTGGGTTCAGGCAGTGATGAGTTCTAAATGGGGATCCTGTAGCAAATCGAGCAATATTATAGTAAGATGTTGCTAGTTTCTTGAGGTTGTTTTTGGAGAGATTGGTGTATATGGGGGTAGCATAGAGAAGAGTAGAGATTAGGTGAGATCTGGCTAAGGTGGTTCTAGCTACAGGTGTAAGGAAGGGTTTGATTCTGTAAAGGGATCCGATTTTTTTATTAACTAATTTTATTGTGTTGTTGACGTGAGAGTCAAAGCTGAGATTATTGTCAATAGTTATTCCTAATAATTTTGTAGTTGAATCCGGAGAAATGAGAGTACTGTCAGTGGAAGTGAGAGTGAAGTTTAGTGGGGTAGATTTGGGGGTAGGTGAGAACAGTAACAGTTTGGTTTTCTTTGGGTTGAGGAGTAGGCAACGGTCTGAGAACCATTGTTCAACAGTGGTAAAAGCTTTTTGGGTAAGAGACTGGAGTTCAGTTCGAGAGGTAGCAGTGCAGATTATGGTCGAATCATCTGCATATTGTATGCAGATAGTGTTTGGGATAGCTGATTGTAGGTCATTAATAAAGACAGAAAACAGAAGGGGGCCTAGGATAGAGCCTTGAGGTACACCTAAAGAGATAGGAAGGAGATTAGATAGTGACTTTTTCCAGAGTACTGCCTGCCGACGGTCTTCTAGGAAAGATGTAAACCAAGTTAAGGAAGGAGGATCAAGTGAGAGATTTTAGTAAGTGCAGAAGAAGTTTATGATTAACCATGTCAAAAGCTAAGTCAATGAAGACTGAAGATGATAGATTATTATTGTTGCGGTTATAGTTGATGGAGTTAGTAAAGGAGAGTAAAGCAGTGGTGGTAGTGTGGGAAGGTCTGAATCCATGCTGACAGTTAGCAAGTAGGTTGTTATGGAGAAGGTGGTTAAGTAGTTGTTTGTGGATACATTTTTCCATGATTTTAGCTATAGGTGATAGAAGTGCTATGGGGCGATAGTTTGAGAAGTCCTTAGAGTTCCCCCCTTTGTGTAATGGGATGATGTGAGATATCTTCCAGATAGAAGGGAAAATTCCTTCATTTATAGATCTATTTATCAGAATAGAAACGGGACAGGCAATGGCTTTGGCTCCTATTTGCAGGAATTCTGCAGGAAGTTTGTCTGCAGAGGGGGTGGTAGGTTTTAGTTTTTGGAGCAGTGATGAGATAAAGGAGGTAGAAACAGGTTGTAAGTGAAGGGAGGGAGGTGGATTTAAAGTAGGTAAGAGTAGCTTAGAGGTGTCGGGAGATAGGTGACTAGCAAGAGTTTGGATAGTATTAGTGAAGAAAGAATTAAAGTCGTTGGCTATTTGTGTGGGATCCTCTGGGTTAGAGTCCTGAGGGTTTGGTGTGATAGACTGGCTTGGGGATAAAAGATTATTAATACTGGCCCAGAATTTTTTAGGTTCCCTTTTGGAGGTTTGTTGTAATTGAAGGTAATAGTTCTTTTTGTCTGTTAGGATGGCTTTTTTTGTAGTGTTTCTAAGCTCTCTGAAGTTTTGGCGGTCAGTTAGATTCTTAGTGGTATGCCATTTAGTCCAGGATTTGTTTCTGAGAATGATTTTTTGCCTAGTGTTGTTGGTCAGCCAGGGTGCTGCTTTAGCTTTGGTTCTAATGGTACGACTTGGGGCATGGTGATCTAGGATAGATAAGAATGTGGAATTGAAGTATTCTACTGCTTCATTAAGTGGGAGATATTTTAGTGGGGCCCAATTACATTGCATTAATTCAGCTTGAAAATGCTCAGAGTCAAATACCTTTTTTGAACGAAGTGTTCTGTAAGTGGTAGGTAAATTTAGGTTGGTTTTATGTCTAATGACATAAGTTAGTGAGTGGTCGCTTAGATCATCTGGAAGGGTACCTGATTGGTAGGTTTGTTGGGGAGTATTAGTAAGAATCCAGTCTAAGGTGGTTTCTTTGTTGTTGGTTTTATTAGTTCTGGTAGGACTATTAATGAGTTGTATAAAGCCATATAGGTTTATATGGGAGGTGGGGTTTGTACTATTACAGGAATTCCAATCAATGTTGAAGTCGCCTAAGACTAATGTTTCTTGAGGGAAGTTGGTGGAGAGCGAACTGAGGATACATTCTAGAGTATTAATGTTATTTCCTGGAGGAAGATATACACAAATTATATTTATGGCTTTACTAGTGTTGACTTGAAGTTTGGAGTGGATTACTTCAGCATTTTTATCTAGGGGAAAATTCAGATTTATAGTACTAATTTGTAATTGTGCTTTGTACAGAATTGCTACCCCTCCCTCCCTTTTTGGCTGTGCGGTCAAGTCTAATGATATTATACCCGGGTGGGGTGATTTCATTGTCTTTAATGGTAGGTCTTAGCCATGTTTCAGTTAAACATAAGGTATCAAATTGGTGGACTTCTAGAAGGGAATGGACTTGAGTAAATTTTATTACAAATTTTATTACAAATACTTTGTATATTGAGATGAGCAATAGAGGGAGAGTTGGTAGATATGGTAGATGATAGAGAAGTAGCTTTATCTTGTTTTTTGTAGCCATTGGTATTGGTATGGTGTGGGCCAGGGTTAGGATGAGCATCTCCATCCAACAGTGAGTGGAGGAGTTTAAAATTGTTAGGCTGGAGAAGTTTGTAAAAGTAGTTGATTAATTTCCTAGATTTTTGCTTGCTTGTCTTCAAGTGTGCTAGTCTGTGGTATTTGGGTAGTAGGTAGTTGGGTTGAGTAGTGGGATTTAAGAAGGTAGGAGAGAAAGGTGTTATAGGTGTAGAGGTGTGTTTAGAGGGAAAAGAAAGAGTAGAGTAAAGTGGGTATTCACAGGAGGTTAAGAGGTAAGTAGTTACAAGAGGAGGTAAAAGTAATAAGCAGATAAGTAGTTTAAGTTGTGAAGGGATGAATGTTTTCCACATTTTAATGATTGGGGAGGTGAGTGAGACGATAAGAGATAGACTGTAGGTGCAGGTGAGGAGTAGTAGTATGACTTTAAGACTTTGTTGTGTCCGGGTAAAAACACAACTGTCTATGAACATCCAGCAAATGAGGACAGTACCCTCCTTTGTTTGAACAGTTGGGGGAAAAAGACAGGAAGGTCAATCGCTTGGTTAACTGTCAAGTCTGAGATAACCTTGGGTAGAAAGGAAGGATTGGTCCGGAGTGATACTCTGTCTTTATGAAATACCATGCAAGGGCATTTACTACACAAAGCCTGACGCTCTGAAATGCGTCCGGCTGATGTGACTGCTATCAAAAGTAGAGCTATCCAAGACAGGAACTTAAGGTCACAAGTGGAAGCAGGTTCAAAGGGTGAATGTGTCAGGGATTATAGTACTAGTGTTAAATTTCAAGGTTCGATGGGTTCCCTGAAGGGTGGTCTAATATGCAAGACACCTTTTAAGAAAGTTTTGCAGAGACGATGGGAGATTAGCGATGAGTCTCGAAACCCATTATGGAAGTTTGAGATAGCAGCTAAGTGTACTCTAATGGTTGAGGCTGCTGCTCCTGAATGGAGAAGACTTGATAAATAATCCAAAACCACACTAACAGGAGCTAAACAAGGGTCCAATTGTCTTTGTTGGAACCAAATAAGAAAAGTCTTCCACTTGCTGAGATAGATTTTTAGGTCCCTATTATTTTAGCGAACGCAATGAATTGCGAACGCTGTTTAGTCTAATGTCATTACGCAAAATGGCAAAATACCAAAAGCATGGAACAACGATTTTTTTTCCTTAGAGATTTATTTTGTGCTTTGATTTTTTATTTTTGTATGGATCAGAGATGTTTTCCGGGGGGGGGGGGGGGGGTGATCGCTTATCTGTGTGTGTTCGACATTTTGGGTTTTCGGGGATTGTGGGTCGATTATATAGTGTTCGCAATTCATTGCATTCGCTTATATAATATAGACCCAGATTTTCCTGGTGGATGGTTTAAGTGCAGCCAGAAGGATATTACGCACTGGTAAGATTAGTCTGCCTGGCTATTAACGTAAGTGGAGAAACCGAGCTTTCAGCTTGAGACAGGAGGTGATTGGGTGAGACAAACCTTGTGGGTGCGAGATCAGTTCTGGAGTTGGATCTGGATCCAGAATCCATGGGTGATCTACTAGATGAGGCCAAAGGAAGGGAAGCCAAACTTGTCGTGGCCAGTAAGGAGCAATGAGGATTACTCTGCTTCTCAGATGAAGGGCTTTCTTTAGAAATTGGGGGGGGGGTCAGGGGAAAGGGAGGGAAACCATACAGAAGTCCCGTGGGCCAATCATGAATCAGAGAGTCCCTGTGGGACCCCCCCGGGGGGAATTGGGGGGAAGTAGCTGCTGCATTTGTGGTTTGCTGGAGAGGCGAAAAGGTTGCAGCAAGGCTGGCCCCAGAGCCTGAAGATCTTTCCCACAATAACAGGATTGAGGGACCACTCCTGAGGCAGTAGGATGAATCTGCTCAGCCTGTCTGCAATCATGCTGGAACTCCAGAAGATATGCATTGCAATTAGAAAGCAGTTGGAAGTTATTGCCCATTGCCAAATTCTCATGGCTTCTCGACAGAACGGGTAGGATTTGGTTCCCCCCTTGTTTGTTCATGTAGCAGACTACTGACATGTCTGACTGAATAACAATTGTCCCTCACTGAACTTTGGATTGAAATGCTTGAACACTAGAAGCAACGTCCTCAGTTCTAGAACACTGATATGCAGGTGGGCCTCTATCTCTGACCAAGTGCCTTGTACAGTCTTCCACTGGTAAAGCCCCCCCCCCCCCAATCATGGAGGCATCCATAGTCACTGTGGCCCTGGGCTGTTGTGGGCAAAAAGGGCAACTCAGTTGTTCGTCTGGCTTCATCCACCACATTAAATCCAGCTTGCATCGCTGAGTTATCCACATTTGAAAGAACAAGGGATGTTGTACGGGGTACCATTGAGTTAGGAGGAGCCATTGGAGAATTCTCATGTGTAGTCTTGCTAGGGGCACTATGGTAACTGAAGCTGCCATGGAACCCAGGAGATGAAGGACTGTTTGAACTGGGACTAGATTTTGACAGAGTATCACCCGTATTTGGGATCTTATCCTGTGTAGTCCGTGGTCCAGGAGATAAACTAGCCAAGCATTTGTGTTGAAAACCGACCCGATAAATTCTAAGGATTGAGAGGGAATCAGGTTGCACTTTCCCCAGTTTATTGAGATTCCCAGAGATTCTGCTAGTCCAAGTATGCAGTTTAGTGCTAATCTCCAGTAGACGCTTGGTGAGGGCAGTGAGGAGCCAATTATCTAGATATGGAAACACGCGGAATCCTTGAAGTCTCAAGTAAGCTGTTACCACTGCCATGCACTTGAACACTCTGGGGGCTGTAGAGAGTCGGAAGGGCAGCACGTGGAATTGAAAGTGATTGGCCCTTACCGAAGTGAAGAAATCTTCTAGATAGCTTGTCCATTTTTATGTGGTAATACGCATCCTGAAGATCTATTGAGCACATTCAATCATCTTTCTCCATCAAGGAGAGGATAGACTGAAACGTGACTATCTGGAATTTTTCTTGTTTGACAAATCTGTTTAGGATGCTGAGATCCAGAATTGGTCTCCAGTCCCCTGTCTTCTTTGGCACTAAAAGGAATCTCGAGTAGAATCTGGATAATATCTGGTCTGGTGGGACTGTCTGGATGACTTTTTTGAAGCAGCTTTTGAATTTCTAGCACTGATGTTTCCCTTTGACTGGGTGGAAAGTCGAGAATGTGACTAGGTGACTTTGGGTAAAGACTGAATGGGACGTGGTATCCTCTGGTTATGACCCGTTGCACCCATAAATCTGTTCTTATTGTTAGCCAGGCAGGAAGGTGCAAGGAAAAACATCCTCCGGCTGCTTCCAGAGGAAACCAATTGGGCCGCTCCTCAGGAGCACTGATAGGGTTGTCCAGAGAAAAAATCTTTGGAGCCCTGGTTACGCAGACTCCCTCTGACCCAGTAGGGGCACCTTCCGGATGTGTTACCCCCTCTGCCTCGGGGAGTATACTCGCCATGTGCGTCATGGAAAGGATCCTGCGATTTCTTGCACCACATCTTTCCACTCCTCTGGTTCCTAGAGTATGGACACTGAAGAGTGGAATAATGGACGCCGATGGCAGACAGGGTCTTAGCGTCCTTCTCATACTGGCCAATTTGTTTTTCACTTTTGGGCCAAAAAGGGAAGAGGTTTCCACTGGAGTATTAAGAAAGGAAGACTTAAAAGGGTCTGCAAAGTCACAAAGGCGAATCCAGGCATGACGTCTCATGACAACGCCTGAACCTGCCGCTCTGGCTGCTCCTGCAGTGTCATGAGAAATCAGACACATGGAGGAGTTGGCTATGGATCCCAGGGTCTTTAACTGCAAAGCAACTGTCATGCACCTCATCAGAAACAGCTCCTGCTAAGGTTTTGGAGAGTTCGGCGACTAAGTCTCTTTGAAACCTGGTGAAGTGTGCCAGATAATTCAAAGACCTAACAGCAAAGGTGATGATGCAAAAACTCACTTTCCTAGCCTGTCCACCGCCCAAGACTCCCAGTTTGGGGTTTGGACAGTCTGGCTCTCCTCAGTCAGTTCCTTTTTCGTGGCAGCTGCCACCACCAACGCATCTACTGAAAGACCCTTGGACCAGTGAGGGTGCTGCTCAGGAGGAGATAAAATTTCGTCCAGCCTCCATGGGAACGGTTCAATGGTATCAGGACTTTTCCATGCACACTGCACGATGAGCTGAAGCAGCTCATCTGCAGGCGGGGTCACCCAGGAAGTAGAATGTCAAGCACGAACAGCCTGCAGGAACACAGACTCCATGGAGGAGTGATTGGTGGGCTTCCAGTCACTCCTCTGCTTCAGTATTTCAAGGATGTCACCTAACGAGACATCATCAGGGAGCGACTGTGGGGATCCCTACCCTTCATCATAGTCCATGTCCTTGGTGAGAGACTCCTCTAGTGAGTCCACGTGCTTCCTCTTGTGCGGTACCTCTTCAGCTGGAGATTCTGAAGAGGACTCAGAAGGGGCACCCTGCAGTAGGATAGCCTGAGGCTCTTGTGCTCGGTCGCAAGGCAGTGGGCTTGGTCAGCTGGGGCTCAGAGGAAGGACATATCTGGAGTTCCAACACTGATGGCTTGCCTGCAGAGGCAAGGGCCGTCTCCATCAATTGAAAAGCTGGCCTACCCAAAGAGGGATGGAAGCCCAGAATTGAGAAGGACAATTTCGGAAATGGCGTCACACCCTGCTCCGACAAGCCCGCTCCCAAGGAAGGAGCCTCAAGGGAACTCGGTACAGACAGTGCTCCTAGAACCATGGCCGATGGCACCGTAGAAAAACCCAGAGCTGTACCAGATGCAGAGGAGCCCGCAGTCCAGTCCTGAACTGGAGGATGGCCTGGCTCCGAGCGAGTCGAAGGCCAAAGGGACAGCTCCGGAGCCACAGTGAGATCCACTAGTGGCACTAAAGGTGTGGGAACCGAGAAAGGAGTCAGTGCAGAGTACTTCAAAGCATGCAAAGAGGTCAAAGGAGGAGAATAAGCTGGAGTCTGTGGAGACAGATTCCCAAGTCCAAAGGGGAATGGGGTCTTAGAAGGTGTTGCAATTCCTCTGGCCTTCAGCAGCTGGTCCACAACACACACTACATCCAATTTTGAGAGGCTCCTAGTCGATCTAGTGGATATCCCCGACGGGGACTTTGGCCATTCTAAAAAAGGGCTAAATTGCTGCCCAACAAAAAGATTCACTGAAGGGGAGTACCGGGTCCGTACAGTATGGTCTATTGGCACCAATGTCTCAAGTTTAGAGACCTGTGTAGCAACGGTGTCCAAACTAGGAACCAATATTGTAGGCAAGTTCAGTGCCATGGTCCCTGTGGAAGTCAAAATTTGCAGTTTAAGAAGGGTCGGTGCCGAAATAGGCACTGATAATAAAATTATTGTTAACGGTACCCAAGATGGTGCTGTAGAAGCTTGTTTTGACTCTGGAGCCTAAGGGGTCATTTTGGCATTTTTGGTCTTGGTTCCTCCTTCCTATCACCAGAGGATGAAGAAGGAACTGAATGTGGTTTCTTTTTATGCTCTTTTCTGGGAGGCTGTGAGCTCTCCGATGCAGAGATAGCCTCGGAGAAGGGCGTCTTAAGGAGACCCTTCAGAATCCGCTTGTTTTTTCTTTCATTAAGGGTTCGGGAACTAAACCCCTTGCAAATAGTACAAGGAGGCTGTACAGAAAGATGGGGAACTCCCAAACAATATACATACGAAACATGAGAATCACTGTTAGGCATCTTGCGACTACACTTGCCACACTGTTTAAACCCTGAAGCTCCTTTTTTTTTTCAGACATCATACCACAATACAAATCTAGTAATATCTATTTTTTTTTTTTTTTTTTTAGAAAGGAAATAAAGAGAAGGAAAGGAATACCAGCAATGGTATTGAAAGATTACCACAGAGGTTAAAGGGAAAGGGCCGTACCAACAATGGTATTTGAGATTACTGTAAGGTACTTGAGGAAAAGGAAACTAGAAAGATACTCAAAAGTGGGTAAAAAAAATGATAGGTTAAAGAAGTGAGTTTAGACTGAAAATAAGGTGAATAATTCAAGAAAAAACACTTTTATAAGCAACAAAGTACTTAGCTGACAGCTGACATGACACGGTTTTACGGCTACCTGGCAAACAAGATTTTAGAGAAGGGCATTGTGGCTAGAGAGTTTTTTGGCTGGCACGAGCTTGTTACAAGGCCAACTCGATTCCTAGGATGGAACAAACACCCATCAGGAAGGAATGAATGAAGATTAACAACATCAGATCTACAACTTCTTGAAAGTTGGAAGCTGTCAGTCAATTTAAGCTCTACTTCTGCAACAAAAAATCTAAACTGCGAGTGCTGCTGACTACTAAAACACAATACTTTCAAGTAGATCTAAACACTAATAAGAATTCCCACATACACAATCAAAAAAGCAACAAACCATTTTCCCACTTCCAGTGTTACAAGCTAGTGAATATGCTTGCAGCTATCCAAACTTCACCTGGAGCTCTGTATGTGAGCTCTTCCTCTCTCTGCTTACCAGATGATTTTCTGTATCTGTGTATCTGTCTTACTAATTTGGCAGTACTTGGCATGCTCAGGATGCATTATAGGCAAAGAGGAACTTTATATTCCTGTTTCTGCGTATGGTTTGATTTGCTGTTGATTGTGGTGGAGTAAGAGTAGAGTAGTTGTGTGGGAGGGTGATCACTCCTATCACCATGGAATATGTGATATGCAAGGTGGTTTACATGGGAGCTTTTAATTCAAAAATCTGTCTACCAAAAACCATCAGTAACTAGAAAGACTACTTTCTGAGGTATTTCAATTGTGGTGTCTTCAGATTGAAAAGGAGGTAATGTTATCTTTTCCAAGTAAAAGTTAAAATCCCATAGAAAAGATATTTCTTGAAGTACTTGAGCAAGATTTGGGACAGCTTAGTCAGGCACATAATGCAGAAACATGAAACACAGTTGATGAATAACCATCAGTAACTAGAAAGACTACTTTCTGAGGTATTTCAATTGTGGTGTCTTCAGATTGAAAAGGAGGTAATGTTATCTTTTCCAAGTAAAAGTTAAAATCCCATAGAAAAGACATTTCTTGAAGTACTTCAGCAAGATGTGGGACAGCTTAGTCAGGCACAGAATGCAGAAACATGAAACACAGTTGATGAATAAGCCAAATTTGAATGAATAAAGAAAGAAAGAAATCTCAAAACGCTTGGTATGGTGCAAGGTTCTAGACCTGTGTCACAGTCTAAAAAAAATGCTTTGTTAGTGGCACTACAGGCAGCACACACCTTTTGTACAGAAGACTGTGGATTCTATTCACACACCAGGCACATGGATTGCTAATACTGCAGTGCAGCATAATGCCCTTATTGTGTCATCCTTTGGATGACATGTTAAACCAAGATCCCATTTGCTTGAGACTGTGGTAGCTCAGGTGGATTTAAAAGATCCACTGCATCTATCAAAAAGAGTAAGGGAAATTCTCCAATGCCCAGGCCAAATTTTCCATAGTATAAATACCACCCTAGGTCTCCCCTGAAAAGAGGCCACTAGCCTAGTGGGACTAACCCGGTACAAATGACCTGCTGTTAGGAGACAAATAATCTATGCCTCCAAGATGATGAGTACAGAGGCTGAGATGTAGAAGATATCCTAATTGCTGGGTCAACAAGGGCTTGTGTAGAAGCAGACACGGAAGAAATGAAATTAATTTCATTAATATTAAACTCTAGTATTTGTCTGGACCAAAAGGCAGCCATCAAAACCAGGTTGGTCTTGTCTTGTTTTTCTTCTAGAAAAACTTTCTGAATTAAGGGAAAGGCGGGAATATGCTCACAAAGATGTGCTTCCAACAAAAAGTGAAAGCATATAGGCCAAGTGTATTGACCTTCAGGCTAATGCTCCTGGCGTACATTTAAGTTGACAGATGCCTGTAAACTGGGTGTTATTCAATCTTATACCAATTCGTAATTGCTCCAACATGGGTTACACCATGTTAACAAATAAGGCAAAGACAAAGGTCTCAAATTATGGAACACTCCTCCAAATCAGACACTTTTATAAGGGATCTACGCACACTGGTTGACAATTCCTTATTATCTCACTATCATGTTTGACAGTCGTTCAAAAAACCTTTTATATGACTCATCGAATTTCCAAAGGCATCTCAAGCAGATCCATAGAAGACTTAATAATCCATCCTTTTCAAATCTTGTTAGACCCATTATTGAATATAATGCAATTTTTAACATGTATTTGTCTAAACATATCACTCAACTTGAGAAACCTCAGAGATTCATAACTAGAATGATCGGTTGCCTCAAAGTCTAAGTTATCAGGATATACTGGTAGCCCTCTTCTCCCTATACTCAAGTCTCTTATGTACTCCTCTGTGGTGATCTGTGTCAAGGCTTTCAAGCTATGAAAGAGCCAACCTCTTTGACCTTCACTGAACAAATGGTACCTCAAACGTCCAATTAAAAAATAAACCTTCATCAGCAGGTAAAACATACTGGCAAGATAGATTCATACCCCAACGTACACCTCACCTTTGGAACAAACTTCCACTACATGTCAAGAAGAGTAGCACCCTTGCTACCGTCAACATAAACCTGCATTAATTGAATGAGTCGCCTCAAATTCTCCCCAGTCTTTCTAGTCTTGCCCTACCTTAGGGCTGGAGAACTTTTAAACAGGGATTTATGGAAAAGCTTGGAATGTCTGCAGACTAATTCTTAGTACTTACCTATGAACACTTAAACCATCTCTTAAGATACAATGGAGCAAAACATTTTGATCAGATTCTACTTCTGCAAGACTCAAAATTTATACCATTTGAAGAAAAACTGTTTTATCTAGTCTTTTTCAAACCAATCATTTTCTGCTTTAAAAACATCTGCCGGCTGATTTTTGCAAGAAATGCATGAGTTGCTAGAATTTGGGAGAATTGTGAAGAAACCAAACACAAATCTGAATTGCCTGTTTTGCAGCTTAAGCTTCCCAATTCTTATTTATACATCACATCACTATACTACTATCGGCAGTGATTCAAAAGTGCGTGGTTAAAGATAATCTACAAAGTTAGCAAAGCCTTGCAAATTGCCTACATCTCCTTTCCAATTTGATAGAAAGTAATTTTTCCTGTAGAGACCAGGTTCCTTGGACTGCTACTTTTTTTAAATGAGCTGCTGGTCATAATCTAAAGAATATGTAGCCTGAATCAGAACTTTTGATAGTGGAAGTTCAGTTTAAAATATATGCATATATATCTACATACATACACAGGAATACAGGTTTTCCATGTGTGGCCACCACAGAAACTATGTCCAGTGGCACAGGAATAATCATAGTCAGCAGATCTCTGGCTGCTTGTAAATATTCTCAAGATATCCATGCATCTTCCTCATTAATAATTTTGCTCAAGCGCCAGTGCTCTACGAAACTGCCTAGTTGCCACAGACTTTTACTGAGAAAATTTTAACAGACCTAACAGGATCTCTATTAATTTCTGCTGAGACAATGATTTTTATATGCACTGAATATATTACTTTTTGTAAAGTGCCTATGTATTAACATGTACTCACAGTGGCCTTATATGAATAGTCGTCCTGAATTCTCTTCTATCTTCAGTTTCATGACTACTCACAGACAGAGGGTCATACATTGCCACAGCTGTTCTATCAACACCTCACATTGTCTTTCCTTTTATTCACCGATTTTTAACCCTGTCAAACAAGATGTTCTATTTGCATGACCTATCTTAAGTGTGAAAGTCAAAGTCTTGTCATTTGAGCTTTCAGAGGATATTTTGGTTTTATCTCCTCCAACACAACTGATTTATTTTTGCATGCAGTCCATGGTACATGCTGTATTCTTTGCCAATACCATAACTAAAATATATCAACTTTCTTACTACATTATTTCTTCACTATCCAACTTTCACATCCACATGACATTGCTGAAAATACCAACAGCTGAACAAGTTGAATCTTCATTTGTAAAAATGCATCTCCCTGCTCAAAGATATCCAAATCCCTCATGGTCATACTGCAAACAGCAATACATCACTGGATGTCTTGATTGACTTATTTCCTTACCGAATACTGATCCAAACAGGCAGAAGTTGTCTTCTAATGTCTATTTTCCATCAAAAATAATTTGTTAATTTTTATTCGCTGTCTGGATCTTTGTAGTCTTCATGTTAAATTGCAAGCCCATTTTGAGACTGTTACTTAATCCAGAGACAATTCAGTCAACTGATCCTCTAGCCTCCAGAGATTATAATCTCATCTAGTCAAACCACATAGGTTCCTCTCAAGAGTATTTTTTTATTTCAGTTTCCTTCACAAGTCTCAACATTCCATATATATTGCGAGTAACATCCTCTCAGTATATCTTTCACTTCAGTTTCTCTCTCCCATCATCATATTGAACCCATATTTCTTCTAACCCCCCCCCAAGTATTTATCTCATCTCATTCTTTTTTGTTTTGTTTCTCTCTTAGTCAAGCTATAATATGCTATTGCACTGCATTGCATGCTTAAGTTTTCATATTACAGATCAATTTTTTTTCAACCCAAAGGTATTTTATTTGTGTTAAAAACTTTACATCTTGGGTCTTTGCATGCTGTTTTCAATCCAAATAATTTTTCAGTTTACTGTAGTAATTTTCATTAGTTTTATATAACATATGCATTTCTTGTTCTTGCACAACACTGGGCTCTCCTCAAAATACATACATGAACAAATAAATATTGCTAATCAGATACAAGACCGTCTTCATTTTCAGCCAGCAATGTAACATAGCATAATAGTTAAATCTTTATCCACTTGTCACACTTCTAGTTTCTTCACACAAGCCTGCTTTGCTGATAATTTATCTTGCATATGAACTAAACATGCATGCAGCCTTAGCTTACATCTCTACAAATTCTAAGTCAATTAGATGCTCCGCTACTTGACTGATAAGCAGACTATGCATGAAAACTGTTCAGTATTCTGGGATGCCATTTTTTTCTCAATGTTGCCCAGCTTATTTCATGATTTATGCATCCAAATGCCTTGGTATAAAAAATGAAAGAAAAATTAGACATCCTTTTCATATTCTTTCATATTTGCAATGATGTCTCACTCTTTTTTGTCTCTCTGAAACCTGCTTGCACTTCTCAGAATTCATGCTAAAAGTATGGTTGTAATCACCACTAAATCTTGGTAAGAATCTTTCTGACCTGTTATGAACAGGATGGTTGTGCAATAATTTCCACAATCAACTGTATCATGTTTCTTCAAGAAAGGTACAAACACAGAACATTTTCAATCAGTTGGTCACAATAATGCCTTCCAAATTTCCTGGCAAAGCCTTGTAGGTAATACTAACATCTGCATTTGAGTGCTGTAATACTTCAGTAGGAATGCTATAAATGCCTGGTGCTTTCTTCTTCTGCTGTAAAACTTTCAATGCTGCTTCTACCTCCACTTGTTCTTAATCATAATGTGCAGGCTGAAATGGCTGCTGATCTGTTTGATCTTTATGGTATTTTTGCAATTGTGCTGCTTGCCTGACAGGAGTCTACAGTCATTTATATACTTAAGTTGTTTGCAGAGAATTTTTTCAACGATTTTTACAAGAGGGCATAATGCAGAAATAGGCATAAAGTCTTAAGTGACTGAGGTGAGGGAAAATTTGGTAGGGGTATGATGATGACAGCACATTTCCAACAGAGAGGTACTATTCCTGTGGTGAGGGATAAGTTAAATATGTAAGTTGAACGTTTGGCTTTTTATTAAGAAGGTTGGGTGGAGTACTGCCTTTTTTGGGAAAATTAATATAGCATAAAAACCTGAACTTCTTTGACTAGATGGAATCCTTTGGACAGCTTTCCTTGCCAAACGCTAATAGACTGCAGGGCTAGATGTACCTGAAGAGAAAATATATGGAGCTAAATGTCCTCTTGGTTTCTGAAAAAAAATTAACTATTAACCACGATAAATGCAACATCTATTTTTTTAGGACAATACGTTGTCAAAGAGAAACATGATGTGGGATACATGCCTCCTAATGTTACTGGGGAAAGGTAAAAGGAAGGAAGGAAGTAGTAATTTTTAAGATCTGGTTGTCATCTTCATTTTCCTGAGTTAATGCTCAACTGCTTTCATTGAATGGAGAGCATGTTTTTGCCTTTCTTTTCTAAGTCAGTATAATAATGTCACCCGCTGGTTAACCATTTACTAGGCCACAACAACATTCAGAGGTCTTGATCTCATGGCCTCATTACTATAAGACAGTGTTCTAAGCAAAGCTAGTCTTTTTAAAAATATAAATATAAAATTAGTACCATGGCTGAAATAAATACTCCGTTAGAACAAATAAAACCAGTATCTCAACGAAATAAAACAATGCTTGAGGAATCACCTAGCTCTCAATGCTTCTAAAACCAACTTAATGGTATTTACCCCCACTAAAGCCACTCCTTTCAATATGAATACATTCTCAATTATGAGTCAAAATAACACACATCTGGAACTGGTGACAGATACCAAGTTACTTGGGGTCCAAATTGATAACCAACTAAAATTCAACTCCCACATACAACTAAATATCAAAAAAACCCACCAAAAACTAGGTATGCTCTACCAACAAAATCATTACCTTACACCTGCAACTAAAATCACTCTCTCTACTTCCTTTCTCATCCCCTCCCTTCTCTATGGAGCCCCACTCCTAACTAATCTACAGTCCTCTGTAAAAAAAAAACAACTCTCCTCCTGCTACAACAAAATTGCCAAGTTCGCTACTAGCCATAAGTCATCAACCCACCACTGTCTCTCTCTCCAAAAACTAAAATGGCTAGAGCTACCTAATCATCTAACCTACACACAATTAACTCTCGCCCACAAACTCATTCTCAACCCCTCCCTTTGTCCCTCACTTTCTTCTGCCTTTAAAATGCATCTGCCAAATAGAGTATTAAGGTCTCATAATCAAAATCTATTAGAAGTGCATAAACCAATTAATCCCCCTGGAAAAAACCTACTATCCTACAGCCCAGCACGCCTCTGGAACTCCCTTCCACCTTCCATTCGCACAATCCCTAATCATTTGATTTTCAAAAGATCTCTTCATTCGTACCTAGCATCCCAGTAGGAATGCTTTTGCTCCCACCCCACATAATTAACTCTGGCTACCTCATCTTCCATCCTTCCCCTGCTTCTCCAGTAATTCTTCCTTTTTTCCCTAACACTCACATTCTGTTTCCTATGGAATTTGCAAAAATGTACTAGTCTGATATAATGTACTAAACTGCACTTCTTAAGTTTATGCATCATAATATGAATTTACTTCCAGTATTACTTTGTAATATTACTTTGTTAGTCTGTATCATCTATATGATCCATCATAAGTATACAGAATTTCTAATGTATGCTGAACTATTTTGTAATTATTTGCTTGAACTTTTTGCATTGTATAACTATCATTAATAACCTACTGTATTGAGATTGTTATGGAGCTTTTCTCCCCAGGACTCCATTGAAAACGGGTTCATTTTGGCCCAATGGACTATCCTGGTAAACCAACTGCAAATAAAATAAATAAAATAAGGATATTTTAATATGTAGGCAAGCATTTTCACAACTGCTTCATCAGACCATTAAAATCCAAATGTTTCAATCACATAAATATATAAACATCAATTCAAAATGAACCAATCGGTGACTAGCAACAATCAGTTTCAAAGAAATAAGTAATAAAATAAAATGGTAACAATATCAAGAATCTGTCACATTTATATTAGACACAAATGAAATGTCATAGATACATACAGCATCTACCATAACTACCTTTGAAAGAGCTGGCTTTCAGTAGTGCTAAAACCATTTATAAACTTAAATACACTTCATCAATACCTGAGCTCTCGTCGTCCCTTAAGAATTGGTCTGAGTGCTACATTTTCATTAAGCCCACTCCCTTGGTTAGCTCTTAACCTAATCATCCACTTGACCTCCCTGGTTTCAGTTGCATTCCTTGTATTACCACCCCTAACTCTAGGTGTAATTTTATCAATGACCATAAAACGAAATGTGTGTTGTACATTAGTACTGGCAACATGTTTTGATCAAGCATTGTTGACAGAATTACAACAAATGCTATATAAATGTTCCCTAATCCTGTACTTAAGAGCTCTACCTGTCTTGCCAGCGTAAAACGCATGGCAGAACAGACAGTAAAGCAAGATTATTTATTTTATTTATTTGACATTTGTTTAATGGGGTGGTCTGACTAGGTCTACAGAACCCATTTTCAGCAGAGGCCCGGGGAGAAAAGCTCCACATACAATACAAATACAGTATAATCCAATACAATAAAAATTACATTAGAAATACTATACAAAAAATAAGCTGAAAGAACAAACTGCTACAAGATGTTGCAATATATTACTACATATCTAGACAATTCCATACAGTTAAAACACTACAGACAATAATAGTCAGTCTCACCATACATGATATAGACAGTGTCCAAAAAAGTAGTGCGTAGGTAGTGCAACGTGTGACACTGATTGTGATAGCACATGCAAAATAGAATGTTAGTTTCAGTTAGGAAAATAGCAGCCAGAAAGTTAGTGATGCAGATAGATAGTGAGAGAGTTAAAAAAAATAGAAGCAATAAAGCCTGAGCAGTAGCTTAAGGATATGGTACAAATGCAAAGGCGTTAGAAGAGCCTTAGGATCTTGCAGTCTGTGAGGGATTGAAATGTGACAGAAAGAGGAAGGCCTGAGCATTAGGCAGGCTTTATACAGGAGCAGACCCATACATTTTTGAGATGACTTTTTAAAGCAGCTTTGAAATGGGTTAGACCAGGTATAGACCTGGCAGCTAGAGGTAGTGAATTCCAAACTATAGAGACAGAGTATGAATACAGAGTGTGACCAGGTTTTCTTGTGGGTTTTGAGATAGCCAAGTGACTTTTGTCTTCTGATCGTAGGGATCGATTTGGTGTGTAAGGTGTGACTAGATTGGCTAGTGCAAGATAGGCACTAGGTTGAAAATAAGTTTGTGCAAGGTGGATAGCTGAGTAAAGGCAAGCTGGTTGGGGAGTTCAAGCCAGTTTAATTCTAGGAGTAGTTTTACAGTGGTGTGTGTGATATTTAGAGTTTGTGGCAAACTTTGTTGTAACACTGTTCCAACTTGCTTAGGGTAGAATTTTGCAAGTTAGTTAAGATAGGGGCACCAGAAAGAAGGGAGGGAAGTAAAAATGTTTTTGCAATGGTAGTTTTGGTTGCTGCAGTAAAGGAATAAACGAAAACGTACAGACGACCAGTCTGGCAGTGCAATATGCTCAATATCAATTCAATTCAGGCTTATCTTCCTCAGTGGTAATAGAACAAATCACCAACGTGGAAATATAAAAACACAGTCCGTGGTATAGGTCAGTATTCACTTCACCAAAAGATATTCCAAACAGAGAAGGATATATAAAATTGTTTAATAGTATAAGAACGGCAAGCGCTTTCACCTCATAAGCTTTCTCAGGCCAAACACATTCAAATCTCAATTAAATGCTTATATACTCTATAGCTTAATGACATCACATCCTCACGGTCAATTAATTAAACTAAATTTAGAAACGCAAAATACTAAAACACTGAATTGATAAAATTCAAATAATAATGGATCATAAGTTAAAAGCTATTAGCTGACTCACAATTGTATGAACTATACACAATAAAAACTGCTAAGAAATATATTTATAAACATAGTGTAGCAACAATTATAACGACTCACAAATAAAATCAGCTAATATACAGTAATCTAATAGAGTGAACTTCAATGCCACTAATAATTTGCATATATTTTTATATTTTTGTATACATCTTTTAAACAAATCACTAATAACCTAGATGGCCTGGGTGATTATGGTAGTAATGATGGTAACTTATACATCAAAATTAACCATTCAAATAATAATAGGTACAACACATAATATAACATAATAAATTCTAATCTTTCTATACTAATCCATAACAGGTACTAGCTGTTAATAATATGTAAAAACAGTGCATGACAGAACCTACTTCCTAAGTTGTTTTCCTTTCAAAATAGGTCTAATAGGAACTCTTATTCAACCCAGGCTCTCAATCGGCTCTTAGTCTGATAATCCATTTCCCTTCATTTTGTTCGGTCTTATTCCTAATATCCCCCCTTCTAATGGTGGTATAATTAATTTGGATGACTAAAAATTTTAATTTATGGTCTGAAGATGTTTCAAGGACATGTTTGGAAAGTGCATTTTTGTCAGACTTTATCCTAATGTTATATAAATGTTCCCTAATTCTGTCTTTTAGTCTTCTGTCGGTCTTGCCCACATAAAAGGCTGGGCAGGCCCCACAGGTGGCCAAATAGACAACATGCTGGGAATCACAATTAGCCTGAGGATAAAAATTAAAACATTGTAACGTAATAGGATGTACAAACCTAGCTGAACTATCTATAAATTCACAATAACTACATCTTTGATATGGTCACGTTATATTGCCTGAAGTCTTAAGCTGAGGTCTGTGCTCCAACCTATTAGAGCTACATAACATCCTGTGTAAATTAAGCCTGTTTTTATACATGAATTTCGGAGAACCACCTACAACCTCACATATTTGGATCCACTTTTAGTATATCCCAGTGCTTTAAGTAAGCATTCCTTATTTCATTCACATCTTGAGTATGATATATACATACTTTTATTCCATCTTCATGTACTCTATTTTCTTTATCTAAGGTTAGAATCTTCTGGTTACTATCAGCGAAGTAGGGAAAAGCCCTCCCCTTCCTGAGTAGATCAACCCCTAGGAGACCTTCATTAATTTCTCCAAGGCTATATGATCTCTCAACTAATTGTTGTTTAAGGTTTGACAATTCAGTCTTGTAGCCTGTATCAGAAGAGTTCAAGCGAGAAACCCTCATGGCTTGCCCTTTAACAATGTTTCTAAAGATGAACCTCGGTTGCATGCTAGACCTATGTAATAGAGCATTCCTATAGCATGCTTTCCTATATACACCAGTGTTTAAGAGACCACTAGGCATTCTCTCAATGAACACATCTAAATATGACACAAGGTGTTCGGATGCCGTCATGGTAAATTTCAAATAACCTGTTAGTGAATTCACTTGTAAGAATTCATATTAATTCTGCTTTCCCAGAATTCAAAATAAGGAAAAGATCGTCCACAAAACGCACATAAAATCTGACATATTGCTTATAACTATCTAACATGAATAGATGTCTATTCTCCCAATCAGCCATAACAAGGTTGGCATAGCTACTGGCACATGAAGTGCCCACAGCCACGCCATCCCTCTGGATATAAACCTGATTGTTGAAAGTAAAAATATTGTTGGTTAAAACTATTCCAATTAACTCACATAATGTATCTACGTAAATATCAGTCAATGTCCGATGAACCTCCAGGCACCTACGAATACTTTCTATCCCTTCCTGGTTTGGGACAGTTATAAAGAGTGACTGGACATCAAGCGTAACCAACCAGAATCTATCTTCCATTGATGCATCTTTCATCTCATCATAAAACATAATTAAAAATTGCCTGGCATCTTTCAATATATATGCATATTCATTCACTATAGGTCTCAATTTAGATTCCAAATATAATGAGATGGGTTCGGTAACCCAGCCTCTCCCTGCAACTATAGGTCTCATAGGAGGGTTTTCAGGATGTTTGTGTATCTTCAGCATGCCTTGAATGCACGGTATCATTGGTTCACTCACAGAGCAGTAATTATACAATTCATCATTAATTTTCCCAATGCGATGACTCTAATAAAAAAGTAGAGACTTTAATAATTATTTTATCTATACGATTAAAACTTATTCGACTACAGAAATGTGTATCACTTAGCATATCAGTCATGCTTAAAATATAGTCTCGACTATCCATTATAACTATAGGACCTCCCTTATCTGCTGGCCTAATCACAATACTAGGGTCATCTTTAAGTGCTTTTAGTGCTGACTTTAGTTTAGGATGTAAGTTTCCATACCATCTCTTATGCCTATTCCCTTCATCTATTTCATGTAGCTCTTGCTCCACTAACTTGGAGTAGGCATCTACAAGTGGATGTAAGTTCGGTAAATAACTACTCGGTTTCTTAAAAACATGTATGTCATTAACTAAATTCGATTTACCAAAATCCAATCTCAATAGTATATTCCGGGCAAATAATTTAAGGTTCACAACCGAGTCTGTGATGTCACTTCCTGGTTGAAGGTATAAAGAAGAGACCTTTTTCTAAAACATCGATTTCATCTTTAGTAAGATGTCTACTGGAAATATTCCAGACTAATGACTGGCTGTCTTTTCCCACATTTTCTTCAATGTTGGACCTATGCGCTCTTCTTCTGCTAAC
Organism: Protopterus annectens; assembly: GCF_019279795.1. NCBI lineage: Eukaryota > Metazoa > Chordata > Ceratodontiformes > Protopteridae > Protopterus > Protopterus annectens. Next base: position 885,212,454 of record NC_056746.1, on the reverse strand, counting down.
CTCCTCTTCTGTCTCCCTCTGCTCATAGATCGGTCCCTCCCTCCCCTCCGAAAGTCGGAAATAGGGAAAGGGGCCATCTCAGCACTGCCTAGGGTACTGTTCTTAATATTTATAGCAACTTTCCTTCTAACAACCTCCTCTCCTATGGCAGATCTATTAAGTGATGCATTGGGAGTACAGGCTCCTTCTATTAGTTCTACTACTTCATTGCCAGAAATATTAATTATCTCCCTTGTGGGAATAATTTCAGGTGTAACTGGAGGTACTACATTCATTTCATCCTCTCGATGCACAACTGCTGTAGTGATAACTATATTCTTAGCATTCATTGTACTATCGCGAGGATCTTTGGATAGTCGACTATGAATTGTATTAACATTACTCATGTCACTAACAGTTTTACAGTCATCCATTTGGCTATTCAAACTGCTTGTTACATTGCTATCAACACTTCTATTTTTATTTTTATTATTGTCTACCCTCATAAGTCCATGAGTCAAATTATTGTCCCTCGGCCAGGTAAAGATCTGTCCATTTCTAAAATCGACAGCATCCCTTTGAACTTTACTTCGCTTCTGCTCCAGCAGTTTCTTTTCAAACAAGTAAACATTGTCTAAGAGTTTTTCAAAGACTTCATCCAAAACTTGGTTTGGGTAAGTCTCATTAATACGTCATCGTTGTTCTCTTATTCTTTCTCTTAGCACAGTTTCTGCTGGTAAAAAATATTCGTTCATTAACTGCATATAACGTATACTTGTATCAATATTGATCAATTGCCATTTGTATAAAACATCAGGATATGTCGTACCTGTAGTGGGCATCTTCAAGATGTGCAAACCTCTAGGGATAATCTTACGTGCTATGCAAACTAATAAACACTGAACTGATAAAATTCAAACAATAATGTTATAATTGTTGCTACACTGTTTATAAATATATTTAACAGTTTTTATTGTGTATAGTTCATACAATTGTGAGTCAACTAATAGCGTTTAACTTATGATCCATTATTGTTTGAATTTTATCAGTTCAGTGTTTTAGTATTTTGCGTTTCTAAATTTAGTTTAATTAATTGACCGTGAGGATGTGATGTCATTAAGCTATAGAGTATATAAGCATTTAATTGAGATTTTATTGTGTTTGGCCTGAGGAAGCTTATGAGGTGAAAGCGCTTGCCATTCTTATACTATTAAACAATTTTATATATCCTTCTCCATTTGGATTATCTTTTGGTGAAGTGAATACTGACCTATACCACGGACTGTGTTTTTATATTTCCACGTTGGTGATTTGTTCTATTACCACTGAGGAAGATAAGCCTGAATTGAATTGATATTGAGCATATTGCACTGCCAGACTGGTCTCCTGTACGTTTTCGTTTAGTACTATTTTTTATTATACCGGAGACCTAACCACAGAGCAGCTATTCTTTTTCTGCAGTAAAGGAATGTTTGCTTCTATACAAGAGTCACAGTTTTTGACGACTTCTCTTTACATTTTGCTGTATATATGGAAGTCAAATGAAAGTTTATTGTCAATGATAACACCTAGAAGAAGTTTGGTTTCCTGCACTGTTTCTATGACAGTGTTGTCAGATGCATGCATGTTGAAATGATCAGTGACAGGAGGTGTTTTTGGGATGAGAGAGTACTAGTTTTGTCTTCTTTGGATTAAGAATGAGTTGGGCATTTCTTAGCCAGGATTCTACTGCAGTTAAGGACTGTTGAGTTTTTGAAGTTCTGGTACTGACTGAGCAGTGCAGATTATGGTAGAATCATCAGTGTACTAAATGAGGGTCCCAGGGAGAGAGGCAGTGTGAAGGTTGTTTGTGAAAATGTTGAAGAGTAGGGGTCCTAGTATGGAGCCTTGGGGGACTCCTAGTATGGAGCCTTGGGGGACTCCAGTAGGGATGTGGAGGAATGGTGAGAGTTCATTGGACCATTTCACTGCTTGTTTACGATCCTTGAGGTAGCTCTGAAACCATTTTACTGTGTTATGTGAGATGCCTAGGTTAGACAGTGTGTTCAAAAGTAAGGGGTGAGACACTGTGTCAAAGGCCTTGATCAAGGAATACTGAGGCTATATAGCATCCTGCATCTCTGGCCTTCTTCACGGTGTCTGTAAAAGATAATAGGGCTGTAGCTGTGCTGTGGCTAGGTCGGAAGCCATGTTGGGTTTTGGTTAAAAGGTTGTTCTGAAATAGATATTGCATTACCTGCTGATGGATACCTCTCTTGAGAAGTTTGGATATGGGTGACAAGATGGATCAAAGGAGGGAAATTGGATGGATCAAAAAAAAGAGTTGCCTCCTTTGTGGATGGGGGTGATGTGAGATTGTTTCCATATGGTAGGTACTTCTGATTCGGATAATGACCTATTTATAAGGATACTGATTGGGTAGACAACTGAGTTAGCAGCCAGTTTGAGGTAGTATGGGGGGAGATTATCAGCTGAGGTAGAGCAGGGTTTTAGTTTTTGTAGCAGTTTCTTAATGGTGTCAGTGGGTATGGGCTGAAATGAGAATGGGATTTGTATGACATTTTGTTGAGTAGGGGGGTTGGTTATGACAGGATTAGAAGTAGTTGATGGCCTGGGGTTGGTGCCTGAATAGGTTGAAGGGTGGGGGTCCAGCATTAGGGGTGTTAGTTAAGTCCGAAATGGATTTTAAGAAGTGCTTGTGAAAGTTTTCGGCTATTTGTGATGGGGGGGTATCTGGTGATAGGGTGTGCTCTCCATTTCTTCCAGGGTTAAAAAGAGAAGATATGGAGTGCCAACATTTACTGGGGTTGATTTTATGCTGGAGTTGAAGCTGGGAATAATATGACTTTTTATCTCTGTTGATTAGTGTTGTCACTTTGTTGCATAGTGTTTTGAAATTAACATGATTTGTTCATTTTTTTTCCAGGTTGACGCGGCTAGGTCCCTTTGCTTCATCAGGTGTTTATATTCCGTAGACGGCCATGGTGCCGAGTTCTTTTTGATTCTTTTCATACGAATGGGAGCTGGTGTATTAAGTATGTGAAGGAAGGTGTTATTAAAGTATAGTACAGCATCATTAAGGGGTAGCTGCTTAAGGGGTGTCCAGTCTATTTCCTGTAGGAGATTGTTGAATTTATGCTGACAAAAATTAGTTTAGTTCCTAACTGATTTTATAGTGTGCACTCTTAGTTGTTGGGAGTTTATGCTAAGGGAATAAGCTGGTAGATGATCGCTCGGGGAGTTAGTGTACCAGAAGAGGGGTAATTGGCAGGGTGGGATACTAGAATCCAATCTAAGGTGGATTGCCAGGTAAGATCTTTTTTGCATCTTGTTAGAGCACTGATAAGCTGGGAAAACCATACAGATTTATTTTATTTGTGGGGGAGTCGGAAGCTATGGTTTGCCAATCTATATTTTCATCTCCTAAGATTGTTTCAAGGTTTATTGTTTGGGATGTCCAGGATAAAATATTTTCCAACACTGGTATAGTGTTACCTGGTGGGATATATATTACTGTTATGCAAATTATTTTTGCTCTACTGAGGTTCAAAAAGGAGATTAGTACCTCAGCATTGGAAAAGATGGGTATATTACTGGTGAAGGGTGTGATGCTGAGTGTAGATGGATATAGAAGTGCTATTCCCTCCCCCCTTTTTAAAAATCTCTCTCTTCTGAAGATAAACATGAGTGGTTGAACATGTAGCTCCAATCTTAACATAACATTTCCTGTATCTGGATGGTCAAAACTTCCACTGCTATCTAAAAAGTTGCAGTAATTACATCTACCACAAGGCATAGTTACATTTCCTCCTTCAGGTGCATCAACCCCACACTTACTGGGATAGTATAGGAGTCTCCTCAAATTCTTGTTATTCTTATATATAAAACGAGCATCACCTACTATCTTCTTGATCTTAGAGTCACAGGTTAACATATCCCAATGTTTCCTAACAATTCCCAAAATCATTCTAGTGTCTGTACTAAAAAACAGTGGAACTGAAACCTTATGACAGTTAAGGGAACAAACTCTGTCTGGATATACCACAGGCTCTGAATAATAAGGTTTGGCTATTTCATTTCTCAAAAAAGGAATGGTGGCTAATATCTCATCAACTTCTGACTCTCTATATCCTCTCACTAATAACCCGGCATGTAAATCAGTTAACTCAGAATAAAAGCTAGTATCTGAGGCATTCGGCCTAGATGCCCTCACCCCTTGTCCTTTGACAATATTTCTGAACACATGGGGAGGGTGCATACTATTACGATGTAAAAGGGTGTTCCTATAACATGACTTCCTAAAAACGCCTGTGTTCAATGAATTTTTTGAGAAATGACAATCAAACCTTATTATTCAGAGCCTGGTGTATACACAGAGTTTGTTCCCTTAACTGTGTTAATGTTACAATTCCATTGCCTTTTAGTACAGACACTAGAATAATTACAGGAATTGTTAGAAAGCCTTGGGATATGTTAACCTGTGACTCTAACATCAAGAAGATAGTAGGTGATGCTTCTCGTTTTACATATAAGAATTTGAGGAGACTCCTATGTTATCGCTGAAAATTGGCTTGTTCCAAGTCGGACTTTCCCGGTTAACAAATGTAAAAAATAAATAAATAAGTGTGGGGTTGATACACATGAAGGAGGAAATGTAACTATGCCTTGGGGGTAGATGTAATTACTGCAACCTTTTAGACAGCAGTGGAAGTTTTGACCATCCAGATATAGGACAGAAATTTTATTTTAAGATTGGAGCTACATGTTCAACCACTCATGTTATTTATATCTTGCTTACCGTCTGTTCTGCCATGCGTTGTACATTGCCAAGACAGACAGAGCTCTTAAGGAAAGGATTAGGGAACATTTATATAGCATTTGTTGTAATTCTGTCAACAATGCTTTATCAAAACATGTTGCCAGTACTAAATGTACAACACACATTTCCTTTCATGGTCATTGACAAAATTACACCAAGCATTAGGGGTGGTGAAATAAGGAACACAACTGAAACCAGAGAGGTCAAGTGGATGATTAGGTTAAGAGCTGACCAAGGGAGTGGGCTTAATGAAAAGGTACCACTCAGACTGATTTTTAAGGGATGAAGGCTCAGGTATTGATGAAGTGTATTTAAGTTTATAAATGGTTTTAGCACTACTGAAAGCCAGCTCTGTCAAGGCTAGTTATGATAGATGTATGTATATATGACATTTCATTTGTGTCTAATATAAATATAACAGATTCTTGATATTGTTACCATTTTATTACTCATCTCTTTAAGAGACTGATTGTTGCATGCACTGACTGGTTCATTTTGAAATTATGTTTATATATTTATGTGATTGAAATGTTTGGATTTTATTGGTCTGATGAAGTAGTTGTGAAAGCGCTTACCTACGTATTAAAATATCCTTATTTCATTTATGACTCCTCCAGCAGTGTTTTGTTTCGTTGGCATATTGGTTTTATTTATTTATTTTTTTTTTAACTGTGCCCAACATGGCAGCTCTTCCATCATCAAGAATTAATTATGTACTTCATTTGGTGCAATGTAGCACTAGTATTCGGAACAGACTATAAAGTTTCTAAAATTAGTCTCAAGTTGGAAAGTACAGTTCTGTACACTAACCATAAATGTAGATGTTCGAGTGTATTCACTGTTGCAGTCATTACATTTAGGTAATCTGCTGGCAGGTTGCCCTCAGTTGGCTTGGGTCCTGTGTCGGTTGCTGTCCCTTTTTCATGACATCAGGTCGTCGGGGGTATAAAACATACAGCCAATGCCATTACATCAGTTTTTCTTGCCCCAGATGTCAGGTTCCCCCAAAATGGGGAGCAAAATATATAAGTAATTAAAAAACACAAAAATATACCTCCAACCAAAAGCAAATACACCAAAAAGGCTTTTAAGCATAGTAGAAGAAAGTAGAGGTATAGTAAGAGAAAAACAGGGGGCTGGAGGGAGAGTAACCAGGACTGCAACAGTGAATACACTTGAACATCTACATTTATGGTAAGTGTACACAACTGTACTATGTTCTTCGTGTTTCACTGTTGCAGTCGTTACATTTGGGTAGATTCCCAAAGCTATGGTTGGGAGGATGGATTTATACAGCATTAGGACCAGCTATAAGGCCTGCAAAACAGCAGTGGCAAAGCCAGCTCTGGATTTAGAGAAAATTGGTAAGTGATAATGCTTGGTGAAAGTATGAACTGAACTCCAGGTAGCAGCTTCTAGAATATCCCTGGTAGGCACACCTCTGAGAAAGGCTGTAGAAGTAGATGCAGCCCTGGTGGAATGAGACCTGATCCCCTGGGAGATAGGTTTTCCATGGTGTTTATAGCAGAAATGAATACAATGGCTTATCCATTTAGAAAAGGTTTGTTTTGAAATAGCCTTCCCCTCTGCTCCTGCAGCAAATGCTACCAGCAGTTCAGATTTTCTTTGAGATTTAGTCCTGTCCAAGTAGAATCCAAGTTGTCTGTGTACATCCAATGAATGCAGAATCCGCTCCCCCTTGTTTTGTGGATTGGGAAAGAAAGTTGGCAAATGAATGGACTGATTAAGAGCCACACTGGATACCACCTTGGGCATGAAGGATGGACTGGTCCTGACTAACACCCTGTCTGCGTGAAAGATGATGAAAGGCTCCACTGCCATAACGGCCTGTAATTCAAATATCCTTCTAGCTGAAATGATTGCTAAAAGGAAAGCTGTTTTCCAGGAAAGAAATTTTAAGTCTGCAGTAGCAGCTCGCTCGAAAGGAGGTAGAGTGAGTTTCTCCAATACAAGTTATGGTCCCAGGCAGGGGTTGGAGCTCTCCTGGGTGGTCTTATGTTTTTGGCCCCTCTGAGCTACTGCTTTAGCAGAGGATGAGAGAAGAGGGGTGTTGTAATGAGCTGAAATGGCTGAGGCATAGATTTTTATGGCGGAGAAAGACAGGCTTTTGTGAAGCATCTCAGTTAAGTATTGCAAAATCTGAGGTAAATTGGGTGCTGCTGTGCTCATCTCTTGAGATTGATTCCAGGCACAGAATCTTTTCCATTTGTCAGCATAAGATTTTCTAGTACTAGGTCTTCTCGCCTCCAAAATGACACCCATCAAAGGTTTGTTGAGGGATGCTAAGGGGGGATTTAAATGAATAGCCAAGCTGCAAGATTCAATGCTTGAAGCTGAGGGTGCAGAATTTGGTTCTCCTGCTGAGACAGTAAGGAAGGTGTCTGAGGCAAGTGCCATGGAGAAATTAGTGACACACTGCGCAGGAGTGGGTACCAGTCTGGAGCAATCAAAATAATTTTTGATTTGTCCTGTTTGACTTTTAGAACTTTGGAAAGGAGAGGCAGAGGGGAAAAGGCACAGAGTGATAGGTTTTTCCAGCTGAAGGACAGAGCATCCACTTTCCAGGGTTTTTGTGAGGAGTTCTTGTGCAAAATTTGTCCAACTGATAGTTCTGGGGTGAGGCAAAAAGATCTATGTCTGGACTCTCCCATTTGCGTGTCAACATGTTGAAAGTTCGTGGTTCCAGTTTCCATTCGGGTGGGTCCATGACATTTCTGCTTAGTTCGTCTGCCAGAATATTCAGCTTTCCTGGCAGGAATAGAGCTTGTAGTTGTACTTGGTAGCTCAAGGCAGTGTTCCACAATGTCATGTCTAGTCTGCAAAGGGGGTAGGAATGTGTAACCCCCTGCTTGTTTATGTACCACATTACCATGGTGTTGTCTGTCTTTACCAGTAGTTGTCCTGGATGAAGGTAGTTCTTGAAGGCTGTCGGTGCATTCTGTACAGCTAGCATTTCTTTTTTATTGATATGTAGGTGCATTTGATTTGGGCTTCATTTGCCCTGAATGCACTTCCCTGCCAGATGAGCCCCCCATGCATAGTCTGTTGTGTCTGTAGTTAGGGTTTGGGTGGCAGGGGGGTGGTGTAAATGGCAGTCCCTTGTTTTACTGGCAGGCCTCTGCCCACCATAGGAACTCTAGGCGCAGGCAAGGTATGATAGGAATCATTGTTTCCAGGCTCTGACAATCTTGACTCCATGAACTTTTTAAGTAACACTGAAGTTTCCTCATATGCAGTCTTGCATATGGAATTAGAAGAATGCAGGAGGCCATGAACCCCAAAGCTTGCAGTATTTGTCTTGCAGATAGCAGGGTTTTTGTGGCCACTTGAACTAAGTCACCAAATGAATTTGCTTTTCTGGCATAAGGAAAACCATCTGGGCAGCTGTATTCAAGCTTGCACCCACGAATGTAATTTTTTGAGAGGGTACCAGTTGTGATTTCTTTTCGTTTATGGTGTACCCTAGACAAGTTAGAACCCTTTTTACAAACGCCAGATGTTTTAGAAGAGTGTCCTGGTTTTCTGCCTGAATTAGACAACCATCCAGGTAAGGATATATTTGAATATTTCTTTGCCTGCAAAATGTAATTACTGGAGCCAGGCACTTTGTGAATACCCTGGGCGCAGTAGACAAGCCAAAGGGCAGTGCAGAGAAAAAGAAGTTATGTCCTTACCATAACGTTCCATGTGGAGTGTTCATCTCGCCTTGGTTATTACACATGGGGTTCGGAGCCGATCCTCGGCTCCGTGCCGGCTGACTGCAAGCTCTGCATCGAGAAGAAGCTCGAGGACATCTAATACCCACAATCCCCCTCTGCCTTTACCTCAGATCTAGTTTGCAAGCAAACCAGACATAAAGCACGCACACATGCCAACTATATACATAAAAGTACATATATACAAACATACCAAGAGTATGACAGTAACACTAATACTGCAACAGCAGAAGGAGAATACTCCAGACCAGGCACCAAATTGAACGTTCTTCCTGAGGGTGGGAAGGGTGGGAGTGTAATAACCAAGGCGAGATGAACACTCCACATGGAACGTTATGGTAAGGACATAACTTCTTTATGTGAGAGTGTTCAATCTCGCCTTTGTTCTTACACATGGGTAGCGTCCCTAGCTCCATGATCCTGAGGAACTCAAGGGAGAACGTTCTTGAGCACAGTGGAACCAAAGGTTGCCCTATCCCTAGAAACCCTGTCCACTTTGTAACGAGAGATAAATGTATGTGGTTTAGCCCAAGTAGCAGCCGCACAAATAGTGTCTAAAGGTAAGCGAGCTGCGTGAGCCAAAGATGTAGAAACTGATCTGGTAGAATGTCCTCTGGGTTTTGCTGCTAATGTTTGGTCAGAAGCTTCATAAACATAAATGATACAGTCAGTTAGCCACTTAGAAATAGTTCGTTTCGTAACTGCAAGACCCTTTCTGCTGTCAGCAAAAGCTACAAATAGTTGATCAGATTTCCTGTGATCTTTTGTTCTATCCAAATAAAACCTGAGTTGTCTATGGACGTCTAGTTTGTGCAACATATACTCCAATTTATTAGAGTGGTTTTTAAAGAAGGTGGGTAATTCGATGGACTGATTAATATTACTAGAAGAACAAACTTTGGGAAGAAAGGATGGGTTAGTGCGTAGGGATACTCTGTCAGAATGAAAAATTAAATAAGGATGTTTGACCGAAAGGGCCTGAAGCTCAGACACCCGTCTAGCAGATGTAATGGCCACTAGAAATAATGTTTTCCATGACAAAAATTTCAAAGTGCAACTTGAAGCTGGTTCAAAGGGTGGTAACATCAATTTAGAGAGCAATAAGTTTAAATTCCACGGTGATGTCGGACTTCTGACTGGTGGTCTGATATGAAAAGAACCTTTTAAAAAGGCTGTGAGCCATAATAGGCGCACCACTTTCTTCTACATGATAGTTAGAAATGGCAGCTAACTGTACTCTTAAAGTAGTCGGGGAAGCTCCTTCATGAAATAATTCAGTCAAGAATTCTAAAACCTTGTTCAACGGCGCTGTAACAGGGTCCAACTGATGTGACTCCGCCCAGAAGACAAAACGTTTCCACTTACTGGTGTAAGCCTTTGTAGTGGAAACTTTATGAGAAGCTACTAAAATATCTTGAACCGCCGATGTAAGGGGAACCGACCTGGCTAGAAAGGGAAGCGGAGCAGCCAAGCTGCTAGATGGAGAGATTCTAGAGATGGGTGAGGAACTCCTGACGAGTGAGTCAGTAGATCTGGCTCTGGGTCCAGCATCCAAGGTCCCCGAATGCGGTGATGCAATAGAAAGGGAACCAAATTTGACGAGGCCAGAACGGAGCAATGAGAATAATAGTCCTCTGAAGGTTGTTTGCTTTCTGTAGGAACTTTGCAATCAGGGAAATGGAGGAAAAGCATATAGGAGACCGGGGCCAATCGTGCACCAGCGTCCCTGGGGACTTCCCTGGAGGGGTAATAGGGCAAAGTAGCTCCTGCATTTGGCGTTCATTGGAGGCATAAACAGATCGCAGGTAGGCTGGCCCCATTTGCGAAAAATCTTTCGCAACTGACTGTTTGAGGGACCACTCGTGAGGCAATAGTATTGCCCTGCTCAGCCTGTCGGCTATGACGTTGGATGACCCGGGATGTGCGTTGCGATCAGAAAGCGACCGGTGGACTCTGCCCATTGCCAAATTCTCATGGCCTCTCTGCATAGTTGGTAAGACCTCGTTCCCCTTGCTTGTTTATGTACCAGACTACGGACATGTTGTCTGTCTGAACTGCAATGGTCCCTGGAGGAAGAAGGGGAGCAAAGTGTTGCAACGCCAAAAACACTGCCCTCAACTCCAGAACATTGATGTGCAGATTGTACTCCAGATTGGTCCATTCGCCTTGGACTGTCTGTCCCTGAAAGATGCCCCCCCACCCTATCAGGGAAGCGTCCGTGGTTATCGTCGCTGACGGTGCGGGTAGCACAAATGGTCTTCCGCTGGATAGGTTGCAAGTCTGTAACCACCACATTTGGTGTGATTTGCATGTTTTCGTTATCAATATTTCGTGAGTCAGTGGAAGTTGTTGGAATGACCATTGTGCAAACAGAAGCCATTGTAGCACTCATGTGCAGTCTTCCCAATGGTATCGCAACGAGAGAAGCTGCCATGAGACCCAAGACTTTCAGAACAATTTTTGCCGGTGACTTTCTGGACGACAGAAGAAGGGAAATGTTGAATTGAAGTGCTACTATTCTTTCTGTAGGAAGTTTTAGAACTAACTGACGCGTATCTAATTCCGCTCCTATGAATAAGATATGCTGTGATGGCTGTAGCAACGATTTTTCGAAATTTACTGAAATGCCAAGGTGTGAACAAAGTTGTAGGGTGTAATCCCTGGCTTGTATCAGTTGACGCCTGGTGGTGGCAGACAGGAGCCAGTCGTCCAGATACGGAAACACCTGGAATCCTAGGCGCCTCAGATGAGACGCTACCACTGCCATGCATTTGGTGAAGACCCTGGGGGCTGTGGTCAGACCAAAGGGCAGGGCTCAACTGATAGTGACTGGCTCCCAGCCGAAGCAAATGATCCCTGGACGCCCTGGCCATTTTGATGTGGTAGTATGCGTCCTTCAGATCTATTGAGCACATCCAGTCATCCTTCTGTAAGAATGGAAGGATCGATTGAAGCGTGACCATCCGGAACTTTTCCTTCTTGACAAAGGTGTTGAGATGACTTAGGTCCAGAATTGGCCTCCAGTCCCCTGTTTTCTTTGGAACTAAAAAGAACCTTCAGTAAGTTCCGAATCCTATTTGGTCCGCTGGGACTGGTTGGATGACTCTTTTTTTCTAGCAGCTTTGAAATTTCTGTAGCTGCTGGCTCTCGCAGATGGGGTGGTACATCTGGGAGTTTTCTTTTTGGAATGGGGTGGATAGAAATGGGATCTTGTAACCTCTGGTAACAACGCTTTTTACCCAATTGTCTGAAGAAAGGTTTTGCCAGGCCTGAGGGTATAAAGCTAAGCGACCCCGACTGCCTCCAGAGCAGGACAGTCGGGCCTCCTCTCAGGAGTGCTGAAAAGGTTTGCCAGGAGGTTATCCCTGTCACCTTGGTTTTGCGGACCCCTCTGCCGCCAGGGCGGCGTCTTCCACCTCTGCCCCCCTCTGCCTCTAGAGGGGCATCACCCTGTGTGTTTGGGAAAGATCCTTGGGGTTTCGAAACCACATTTTCCCACCACGTTGCCCTTTGGGGTACGGTCTGGAAGGGTGGAAAACGGACTCCGACAGCAGACAGAGTCTTTCCCTCCTGTTCACACCGGGTAAGGGTCTCCTTTACTTTAGGGCCAAAAAGTGTGGCTCCGTCAAATGGGGCGTTAGTAAAGGAAGACTTGAAGGCTTCCAAGAATGAACATAAGCGCATCCAGGATTGCCTACGAAGAGCAATCGCTGAAGCCGCTGCCCTACTCGATCCTTCGGCTGCATATGATATCAGCCTCATGGAGGAGTTCACAATGGACGTAAGGGTGTTGAGATGCGCTGTAACTTTCTCTGAGACAGCGGCATCTGTAGCACCCTCGAGGTATCTCCCAACTCTTTGACTAGATCCTCTGTAAACGTGTAAAATGAGTCAAATAGTTCAGGGAGCATAGAGAAAGCCGCTGAACTGAAAATGCGCTTCCCGTATCTGTCCATGGTCCTAGAATCTTTGTTAGGCGGATGGACAGATGAGGAAGACTCCGACATCTCCTTTTTCGTGGCCGCTGCCACCACCATGGCGTCTACTGGCACTCCTTTGGTGAGGTAAGCTTTGTCCTGTGGTGCCGTGATGTACTTATTCGGCTTCCTAGGGACTGGTTCCACCGTGTCAGGAGTCTCCCACGCCCTTCGAGCAATTAATTCCATTAACTCATCAAAGGGCGGAGTGACCCAGGAGGAGGAAGGACGGGCACCAAATGCCTTCAGCAAAACTGACTCATCCTCAGAAGGGGGGAGGGCTTGCCAGTCACCTCTCTGTTTTAGGATCTCCAAGATGTCAGAAAAAGAGACATCCTCTGAAGGTGACTTAGGGGACCCTTCTGACTCGTCTAAGTCAGTATCAGATGTCAAGGATTCTTGTGGAGAATCCAAGTGTCTCCTCTTACACAGTCTTTTCCTAGGAACTTATTCGTGGGGAGCATCCGAAGAAGCCTCCGAGGAAGAGGGGCACCTCTCCAGGGTGGCTGAGACACTGGTGCCCGACGCTTGGGCGTGGCCGTGGGTGCAGAGGAGGATAATGGTCCTTTGTGGGAGGAGAAGCTGTACCTGCTGATGTGGTTGTCTGGGTAGACAACACCTTCCTCATGAGGTCGAAGGCCCCGGGTCCCGAGTCGAGGTATCTCCCGGTTCGAAGAAATGGGAAGAATCCCGAAACAGGAGCCGAAGGCACCGACCCGAGGACGGAACCGAATCGATCCGTGCCGAGGCCCGAGAGAGCGTCGGAACGAAACATCGGTCCGACTCTCGGTCCCGGAACCAAGGACGGATCTTGCCCGAGACTCGGTACCGGATCGGATGGAGTCGAGGTGAACGGTGCCGACCGAGAAAAAGACGGTTCTGGCACCGAGGGCTCCACAATCATCAGTTCAGCTTCTTCCGGCTCCAAGACTGGACAGGTCTCGGAGGAGGAACAGATGGAGATAGTGGCAGGCCTTCAAGTCTCGACATCAACTGAGAGGAGACCGAGATAAGTTTGGACAGGGCCGTATGCTCCATCAGTTTCTGCACCACACGGTCCACGTCGGTGTCGGAAAGGGGCCTAGAAGAACGAGTCGAAGGGATCGAAGACGGAGCCGACCTCAGCAGAGTCGGTGGAGGAGCTCCGTCACGGTTCCAAGACTCGAGGCTCGAAACTGCCAACAGTTGAACACTCGGCCCGAAGTCTGTGGAACCGGTGATCTAACTAGACCGAAGAGCTCGGAGCCGATGACTTTGGCTCCGCCTTCGATTCAAGACTTGGATGCCTGGTCTGAAGCATCCAGAGCCTCCTGGAAAGAGGGTTTCAACAATCCTCTATCCATCAGTTTCCTGCGCCTATCTGTCATGACCCTCCCACTAAAAGAGTGACAAATAGAGCAGTCCTCTTGTAAGTGGAGAGGGCCAAGACAGTAGACACAGGAACTGTGGTTGTCTGTGACCGACATCTTTTGGCCACACTGACAACGTTTGAAGCCAGATTTTATTTTCTCAGACATACTGACAAATGAAAGAGACAGTCCAGTCCAGTAAAAGTCAAATCCAGAAACAGTGTCAAATCTGGTAATTGAAAGTCCGTTTGATAATTGCTTAAAAAGCAAGACTACAGCAAGTTTCTAGTCAAAAGTGTCAAATCCGGTAATTGAAAGTCCGTTTGATAATTGCTTAAAAAGCAAGACTACAACAAGTTTCTAGTCACAAGTGTCCAAGTAGGGGTGGTAGGCCCCGAAAAACTCTATACCCGAAAGTTAACTAAGTTAAACTTATTCTAAGGTACCGAGAATTCCTAATCCACTCACACACCGTACTCTATACTTTAAATAACTAGATTGAAAGAAAATTTTTTGAAATTTAAACAGAATAGATAAAAACCTTATCTGTAAAGCCTCGAGCTAGCCTCCAGCGATGCGTATGCAGCAGCGGCAAACTAGATCTGGGGTAAAGGCAGAGGGGGATTGTGGGTATTAGATGTCCTCGAGCTTCTTCTCGATGCAGAGCTTGCAGTCGGCCGGCACGGAGCCGAGGATCGGCTCCGAACCCCATGTGTAATAACCAAGGCGAGATTGAACACTCTCACATAGTACAGTTTTGTACCTACCATAAATGTAGATGTTCGAGTGTTCACACTGCTGCAGTCACTACACTTGGGTTATCTGCCGTCAGGCGGTCCCGCAGTCGGCCAGAGTTCCAAAGTCTTGGTCAGGCGTCTGTTGCTGTCACTTCTTCACTGATGTCAGTGAGCCCGGGGTATATAAGATGCATCTGACGCCATTTTCTTCAGTATTTCTTGCCCCAGATGTCAGGTGCCCCCAAGTAGGTAGGCAATACATATTGCTAATAAAAAATATACATATAAAATAAAAAGAATACCTTCAGTTACAAGCAAATGCACCACAAAGGTTGTATAGGATAGAAAGGTAAAGATAAGTCCAGCTAGTTCAGAGGGGATGGAGGGAGGGTAACCTGGAGTGCAGCAGTGCGAACACTCGAACATCTACATTTATGGTAGGTACAAAACTGTACTATGTTCATCGTGTTACACTGCTGCAGTCATTACACTTGGGTAGAATCCCAAAGTTAAGGTTGGGTGGCTGGTCTATAAAGAGTTAGGATTGGCTAAGAGGCCCTGCAGAACTGCAGTGGCAAATCCTGCTCTGGATTTAGAGTAAAGAGGCAAGTGGTAATTCTTGGTAAAGGTGTGCACTGAACTCCAAGTTGCAGCCTCCAAAATTTCCTTGGTAGTTAACTCCTCTGAGAAAGGCTGTTGAAGTGGCTCTTGCCCTGGTGGAATGTGGCCTAATGTTATTAGGGACTGATTTTCCATGCTGAGTGTAGCAGTAACAAATACACTGTCCTATCCATTTGGATATAGTCTGCTTTGAGATAGCCTTGCCCTGTGATCCTGCAGCATATGCTACAAACAGTTGCTCAGTTTTCCTGAAAGCTTTTGTTTTGTCCAAGTAGAAGTGTAGCTGCCTGTGTATGTCCAAAGAGTGCAGACGTTTCTCCCCTTTATTCTGGGGATTTGGATAAAAAGTTGGCAAATGGATGGTTTGGTTAAGAGCCACACTAGATACCACCTTTGGCATAAAGGTAGGGTTTGTCCTTAAAGAAACCCTGTCCTGATGAAAAATTATAAAAGGTTCCACTGCCATTAATGCCTGTAGCTCTGAGACTCTTCATGCTGAAGTTACTGCCAGGAGCAGAGCTGTTTTCCATGATAAAAATTTTAGATCGGCTGTATTGGCTGGCTCAAACGGTGGCAGGGTAAGTTTTTCCAAAATGAAATTGAGGTCCCAAGTTGGTGTTGGTGCTCTTCGGGGCAGTCTTATGTTTTTAGCCCCTCTGAGGTACTGCTTTAGCAAGGGATGAGAGAATAAAGGAGGATCCGTGTTGTAATGTGCTGAAATGGCAGAGGCGTGGATCTTAATTGATGAGAAGGATAGGCCTTTGTCCAGCATCTCAGTTAAGTATTGTAAAATCTGGGGAATGTTTGGGACAAGAGGGTCAAGGCTTTGAGCCTGGTTCAAGGCGCAGAATCTCTTCCATTTTTCTGAGTAAGCTTTCCTGGTGCTAGGCCTCCTGGCCTCCAAAATGACATCCATAACAGCTTTAGAGAGAGGTGTTGCCTGTTTGACTAATGAATCTGCCATGCAGCCAGGTTTAGGGTTTTGAGCTGACCGTGCAGGATCTGATTGTTTTGTTGAGTCAGAAGGTGTGGAATTTGAGGCAAAATCCAAGGTGGGCCTTGAGCTAAGTTCTTTAAAATGGGTACCAGTGCTGGTGTGGCCAGTCTGAAGCAATCGGGATCATCTGTGGTTTTTCTTGTCTGGCTTTTAGGAGTACCTTTGAAAGGAGAGGCAGTGGTGGGAAGGCATAAACTTTTAGGCTTTTCCAGCTGAACGAGAGAGCATCCACTTTCCATGCTTGTGTGTGATAAGTCCTTGTGCAGAATTTTTGTAGTTGGCAATTCAGAGGGGAGGCAAAAAAATCTATGTCTGGGCATCCCCATTTTTGCGTTACCATGCTGAAGATTTGTGGATTTAATTTCCATTCGTGAGGGTCCATGATATTTCTGCTTAGATTGTCTGCCAGAGTATTTTTCTTTCCTGGTAGGAATTGTGCTTGCAGATGAACTTAATACGTTAGAGCGGTGTTCCACAAGATCATGGCTTGCCTGCATAGGGGATAAGAATGAGTGCCCCCTTGCTTATGTACCACATTACTGTGGTGTTGTCTGTCTTTAATAATAATTGTCCTGGATGCAGAAGGTCCTTGAAAGCTGTTAGGGCATTTTGAACAGCCAACATCTCTTTTTGATTGATGTGAAGATGCATCTGGTCTGTGGTCCACTTGCCCTGAATGCATTTTCCTGCCATGTGTGCTCCCCAGGCGTAATCCGATGCATCTATCAGAGTCTGCCTGGCTGTGGGTAGGGTAGAACGCTGACCCTTGTTTAGGTGACATGCCTGTGCCCACCATCGAAACGCCTGTTGTAGGCAGGGAATCACTGGTATTACTGCTTCTAAACTGTGAGAGTGTTGAGTCCAGACACTTTTTAGGTACCACTGTAATTTCCTCATATGCAGTCTGGCATATGGTATTAGTAGTATGCAGGATGCCATGAATCCCAGGGCCTGCAGAATTTTTCTTGCAGGGAGATGGGACTTTTTTGCCAGTAATTGAAAATATCGAGTTAATTGAATTTGTTTGTCTGGCGTGAGATAAGCCATCTGGGCCGTTGTATTTAAGCTGACACCCAGGAATATAATCTGTTGTGAGGGCACTAGTTTTGACTTCTTTTTGTTTACTGTGTACCCTAGAGAAATTAGCAACCTTTTTACAAATGCCAGATGCTGTAAAAGAATGTCCTTTGTCTCTGCTTGAATGAGGCAGTTGTCCAGGTATGGATATATTTGAATTCCTTTTTGTCTGCAAAATGCAATTACTGGTGCCAGGCACTTTGTAAAGACCCTGGGTGCAGTAGATAAGCCAAAGGGCAGTGCAGAGAATTGGTAGTGCATTGTACCAGCTTTGAATCTGAGGTATCTTCTGCAATTTTGTCTGATGGGGACATGCAGGTATGCCTCTGAGGTCCAGAGCAACAAGCCAAGACTTCTTGCCCAGCATGGGTAGAAGCTGTTGTAATGTCAACATTTTGAATTTCGGAATATCCAGGCAAGTATTTAGAAATGAAAGGTCTAGTATGGGCCTCCAGGCCTTGTCCTTTCTGGGGACCAGGAAGAGTCTTGAGTAAAATCCTTGTCCTTGTTCCTGTTGTGGTACTTTTTGAATAGCTCTCATGCCCATGAGGGCTGAAATTTGTTTTTGTGCCTCTGCCCATTGATTCTGTGGCAGGTCTGGCATTCCTTTTAGCCTTGGTAAAGTATGAAAGTGGAACCTGTAACCTTGAGACATAATATTCAGAACCCATTTGTCTTGGGTGATTGTTTGCCAGTTTTGAGAAAAAAGTGCTAGTTTTCCCCCTAAGGGGGCTGCCAAAAGGGAAGTGCTTGGCGTACGAAGGGGGGAGTCATTGGGACGGTTTCCTGTAAGGATGAGACTTATCCTTACCTCCTTTTGGGGTTGAGGTGCCCCACTGTCGTTGTCTGTTAGAGCCTTGGGGTTGAGATCTGCCTCTTGGGCATCTGTATCTGCCTCTCTGTGGCCTGGACACTGGAAAGGACCAATTCTTTGTTGGCCAATTTCTGCTAAATCGAGGTGGCTGTACCTGTAAGAATTCCTTGACTGTTTGCATAGATTTAGCTTTATCCTCCATTTTCTTTAACACCTTTTCTGCCTTAACACCAAACAAGGTATCATGCTGTAAAGGAGCATCCAATAATTTTGCCTTAATATGATCAGATAAACTCTGTTCTTTTAACCAAGCATGTCTTCGAATCACAGAACCTGTAACTGCGGCTCTACAAGAGGCCTCTAAAGAATCAAAACCACATTGCAGAGTATGTTTTCCCACCTGTTCAACTGCATGCAATAAATCTTGCATTTCTTTACAGTCAGGAGCTTCTGAGCTTGCAAGCATTTTCTGTTTTAACTGAGCCATTAAATATTGTTGGTACTTAAGCATGTGAAACTGGCAATTTAAAGCCCTTACTGCTAAAGTTGCAGAAGTGTAAACTTTCTTCCCCCATCTATCCAAAGCTCTGGAATCTCTGTCAGAGGGTACTGGATTTTTTGCAATGGAAGCCTTAACCCCTTTTGGACCCTGGGAAACAGTTTCTGGATCAGCAGAAGGGTTTTTATAAAGAAACTTGTGAGAGCCAGGGACTCTATAATACCTATCTGGCTTGGCTGGTGCAGGGGGCAAAGAATCAGGAGATAAGCTGGATTCAGAGAACACATCATCCACAATATCTAGCACAGGCGGAATAGCCAGGGGCCTGTGCTGAGGCAATAAAAGGAAATCCCTGAGCCTTTTCTTGGATTTTGAACAATCCTGACTTTCCCAATGGAAATGCTCCCTCATGGTATGTAAAGTTTCCCCAAAAGAATAATCCTCAGGAGGAGAGGCTGAAGGGATAGATTCTTCAACATCAGAGTCCTCATAAGGGGGTAGAGAGTATCCCTGGTCTGAAGAGGAATCAGAGGAAATGGAAACCTGATCAGAGGAATCATAGTCTGTATCCTGCCTAGGCCTTTTCTCTGGAGGGGGATGGGAACCCCTGATTAGAGTAATGAGGTCTTCGGCCATTTTAAGCATCTGTTTCTTCGACATGGAGGACTGTCCAGGAGAATGCTGTACTTGCTTCTTTGTCTTTAATGGTACTTTTGTCTTGGCTGTTGCTTTAATGGTAAGTTGTGAAGGTCTGAAAACACCCTCAGAAGCCAATGCCTGCTCAGTGGCTCCGGACCCATCTGAGGGGTTAGTTTCTGTAGGCCCAATACCTTGAGTTTCCAGAGGCCTAGCTGTCTGCACGTGGGAGTCGGAGGCGGCCTGCGGCTCTGAGGTAGCCGGTGTCATGGGCTGCGAAAGCGCCTCACTGAGAACCGGCGACTGGCCTAGAAGAGGTTTTGTCTTCGGTTTTGGACCTCGGATGCCTGTCTTTATCCTTGTCTTTGCGTCTTTTCGGAATTGCGGTCGTCGGTTGATCCGACGGCATAGTATAATTGAACCTTCAGCCAAAGTAGTGCAAAGCAAAATCAAAACGTCTTTTTATAGTGCATTTGTTAAATCTAGCACAAAACCGACAACTAGTGACGTCGTGATCAGGGCCTAGGCATGGAATACAGTAAGAGTTGAAGTCCTTATGAGGTATTTGCTTCCCACAAGAAATACAATTATTAACTTTTTCTGACATCGGTCTGAGGCAAGAAAAAAAAGTTTCCCCAACGGGGTACTTTGCTTTATTGAAGACTTCAGATCTGAAATTCGACTTCGAAAATCTCAGGAGTCGGCCGACCGGCACTTGTGAATTGCTTCTGCTTCGGGCACCGCACGGCAAGAAAGACTGAAGAAAATGGTGCCGGATGCATCTTATATACCCCTGGCGCACTGACGTCAGGGAAGAAGCGGCAGCAACCAACGCCGGACCAAGACTTTGGAACTCTGGCCGACTGTGGGATCGCCTGACAGCAGATAACCCAAGTGTAATGACTGCAGCAGTGTAACACGATGAACGTCTGATAATGCATGTAGCCTGCTTTGAAGCATAGGTATCTTCTGCAAGATTCCCGGATTGGGATATGCAAGTAAGCCTCTTAAATCTATAGTTATAAAACCAGGCATCCTTGCTTAGCATAGAAAGTAACTGGTGAAGAGTCAGCATCTTGAATTTTGGAATGTCCAGAAATGTGTTTAGAGTAGACAGGTCCAGAATTGGATGCCATGATCTGTCTTTTCTGGGTACCAGGAAAAGTCTGGAATAGAAACCTTGTCCCTTTTCCTCTTCTGGTACTAGTTGAATTGCCCCCATGTTTAGGAGGGAAAGTACTTGTTTCTGAGCCTCTTCCCACTGGTTTGGAGTTGGCAACATGTGGAAATGAAATCTGCATCCCTGGGACACTATATTTAAAACCTATTTGTCCTGGGTTATAAGTTGCCAGTTTTTTGCATGAAGAGCCAGTTTCCCCCCAAAGGGGCAGCTGAGAGGTAAGTGCTTGGTAATTTTAAAGGAAAGTAATTGAGACTGTTTACCATGGGGTGGTGTCTTGCTATTTCTAGATTTGAATGTGGAAGCACCCTATTGCTTAGTTCTGAAAGTCCCTTGGGACTGAAACCTGGTGCTTTTGGAGTGTTTGGGTTTGGCTTGAGTGGCTCTGGAAGGAGCTGGAAAGGACCAGTTCTTAGTAGGCCAGTGCCTACTAAATCTTGGAGGTTGCACTTGTGTAAGAAATCTTTCACGGTTTGCATAGATTTAGCTTTATCTTGCATCTTTTTTTTAGAACTTCTTCGGCCTTATTTCCAAACAGACGGTACTGCTGCAAAGGAGCATCCAACAGTTTTGCTTTAACATGATCAGGCAGAGATTGCTCCTTAGGTCAAGCACAAAACCAGTGACAGCAGCCTTGCAAGAGGCCTCTAAGGAATCAAAACCACATTGCAAAGTATGTTTTCCAACTTGTTCAGCTGAATGAAATAAATCCTGTAAATCCTTATTTTCCACACAGTCAGAAATCAGCATCATTTTCTGTTTAGGCAGTCCCATGATATGCTGTTGATATTTTAGCATATGGAATTGACAGTTCAAAGCCTGGATTGCCAAGGTTGCAGAAGTATAAACCTTTTTTTACCCCATCTATCCAGCGCCCTGGAGTCTCTATCAGAAGGGGTAGGATTTTTAGCAGTAGAAGCCTTAATGCCCTTGGGCCCCTGAGAAATGGTTTCAGGGTCCGCAACAGGATTTTTGAAAAGGAATTTGTGGGACTCAGGAACCCTGTAGTATCTGTCTGGTTTACTAGGGGCCGGAGGCAGGGAATCAGGGGCCATACTGGATTCCAAATACACATCAACAATGTCTAGTACAGGAGGTATAGCCAAAGGCCTACGCTGAGGAAGAAGGAAATCCCTTAGCCTCTTTTTGGATTCAGAGAAATCCAGACTTTCCCAGTGGAAATACTCCCTTAAGGTATGTAAAGTTTCCCCAAAAGAAAAATCCTCAGGGGGAGAAGCAGAAGGAATGGAATCCTCTGCATCAGAGTCCTCATAAGTAGGAATGGACAAATCCAGGTCATTAGAAGAGTCAGAAGAAACAGAATCCTGTTCAGAAGATTCATAGTCAAGTTCAGCCCTAGTCCTCTTAGAAGGGTGGGGGGTTGACTACCCCTGATTAGAGTAACTAAATCTTCAGCCATTTTGATCATTTGTTTTTTAGGCATAGGGGCCTGAACATGTGGCCTGGGCGTCGTTTTTTTAGTCCTAGATCGAGATTTAGGCCTTAGTATGGAAGGTGGAGTCAATTTAATATGCAAGTCTGTAGGCCTGAATACACCCTCAGAAGCCGGTGCCTGCACAGCGGCTCTGGACCCATCCAAGGTAGAGACATCCGCGGGTTCCACAGGTGAAGCATCTCGCGGCATACCAGACTCCGAATGGGTCTCAGCAGAGGCCTGCGAATGAGAAGTAGCGGGTATCAGGGGCTGCGAAGGCGCCTCACTGAGTACCGGCGACTGGCTTAGGAGAAGCGTTTTCGGCAGTTTTGGACCTCAACGGCCTGTCTCTTTTTCTTTGTGTTTTTTTGGTATTCCGGTAGTCGGATGGCTAACCGACGTCATTTCTGGATAATTAAACCGAGAATTGAAATATTTAGAAGCAAAAATGAACAGACGACGGATAATGCATTGATTAAATAAAGCACAAAACCGACAGCAAGGTACGTCATGGTCAGGGCGTAGGCAAGTATTACAGTACAAATGAAAATCCTTATGAGGTATTTGCTTCCCACAAGTAATACAATTATTAACTTTTACTGACATCGGTAAGGAGCAAGAAAAAGTTTCCCCAACGGGGTACTTGGCTTTTAGTTGAAGACTTCGGTTCTGAAACTCAAAAACGAAATTTCAGGAGTCGGCCGACCGGCACTTGCAAACTGCTTCTGCTTCGGGCACCGCACGGGAAAGAAAGACTGATGTAATGGCGTCGGCTGCATGTTTTATACCCCTGACAACCTGACGTCATGAAAGAAGGAACAGCAACCAACGCAGGACCCAAGACTTTGTTAATCAGGCCGACTGAGAGCAACCTGCCAACAGATTACCCAAATGTAATGACTGCAACAGTGAAACACGAAGAACATCTAGTAAGAAATCAAGTGAACCAAACAGTTTAATGCCCTAATCCTCAATGTACTGCATCTTTAAATCTTTATATTATACTAAAGTAGTAACCCAGAATCCTCTTCTGAAATCAAGAATGCTAAGGGAGTAGTTATGTCACTTTGGGTATAGTTTGACAGAGATATAGCTACAGTGTTCATCTCATCTTTCCTCAAATCATCTCTTCTACATACCATTTTGCATCAATTTACACAAAACACACATATATGGCCCATACTTAAATCCTTGCTTATAATGTGCATGTACGTATAATGTAAAGGAATAGGACTACCACAACAGTACCTCTTACATTTTGTTCACACCAATACTTTTCACAGTATTTTTTAATATTACTGATTTCTGCTCACTCCTGTCCCCTATTTTCCAAAACTGCATACAAGGAACTTTACCTTACTACAACAGTTTCTCTCTTACCACATCTTTTTTCTCCTTTGTTCCTCAAATTATTACTGTATCCCTCTGGCTATTATAAATCCACTCATTTTGTTATAAAAAGCCGTTTTGGTAGTCATCGAGTTAGCACAGCTAAAAGCAATCTCTCTCAATCACCACATTATATTTCACCTACTAAAAGAGTTCTTTCCACCAATTCTCCCACCTATTTGGGGTAATGCTATGAACCATATCTAGGTCCTCTTTACAACAATCATTCCTTCATTTACTACTGTCGCAATTCACTTAGTTTCCCTGCATTTTTCACTTTAATAATATAATTATCAACATCAAAAGACACAACAGACTTCCAAGAAAATGCACACTGATCAGCAGATTAATCTGAGGTATCTCAGTGTGAAAGCTAACTGTGAAGCAAACACAACAAAAGTTTTCCATTTGGGCAAAATCCACTTACTGGCTATTTCACTGTGTGGATGTTAGCAAAGAAGGAATTTAGAGAAAGTAAGAGAAAATCAACCAAATAAATGGAAAAGAAAAACCCTGTCTGGGCAGAATCAAGCAGATGTTCAGCAAAAAGCAGTTCAAGGTTTGGTAAAGGAGATGGTGTCCAATAATTTAGTGAAACCAATGAATAAAATTCACTTAAAAGAAGCTCAAAATCAAGTGAAACACTGAAGGAATATGCAAGTCAAATAAACTAGAAAAAATAAGAGGAAACTAACTAGATAATTTGATGAACTGATAAAAGTGCAAACATCAGATCTTGAAATGAAAAAAAAAAGCCTACCTGAACACAAGGCTTCTCAAGAAGAACAATTAAAAAAAAAAGATTTTCTGCTGGATCAGAGAAACTGGAAGGAACAAACTGCATTAACTATGTATAAATAAGCAACTAGACTGGTGCTCCACAGCAGGATTTACTAACTTGAGAGGTAGCATCATATGTGCGCAGTAAATTTGGCCACGAGAAAGCAGTCAAGACCTATATTATTAATGATCCAGTACTACCAGAGGGAACAGTTGCTCCTGACAAAACTGTGACAGATGGGAAAGTAATAAAAATTGGAGACAGCAAGGTGTTTATGTAAAAAAGATTCTGAAATGTACACCAGATGGAAGAGAAGAAACATTATCACAGCAGTAAGATAATGAAAACAGGCAGGTGATGGGCAGCTATCTCCAGAATATTTTTATTTTCCTGGAGGATCAAAAACATTTTCTGATGCACAACATACTATGGAGGAAATAAAGTTTATCCAACAAAGACAAAGCCAGCAAGCAGAAGGGGACTGTGCTCCTCACTCCTCTGACAATAACAAAGCCCCCACAGAGAAACTTTGCTAGTCCATTGTTACAAAAGCAAATGTTTGACAGACAGAAAAAAAAGGCCCTAAGAGTACCTTGGATTTGAACTGGAAGGTGTTGGCTGACAGAGATGATCAGGAAGACCAGCAACACTGAAATTAGTGAATACATGCAAGACTGCAAAGCATCAATTACTGCTGGATATAGGAACAGATACATGAAATATGACTTTGAAAAACAAATTTAGTTGACTGTGTTAAAATGGTTGGAGAACTATAAAGTATGTATCCAATTTTATATCATTAATGATTAGCAGGAAACTGTAGGGATTGAAGTAGTTAACTGTAAGTAAATAGTTTTGTTGTTATTAATAGTTGTATAAAAACTTCATGATGTAAACTGCATGTCATATTCTAAAGCAGAGTTGTATAACGTGCAGTCAGGGGTATCTGAAATGTGTGGTGGGAGAACTCTCATCAGTGTTTGCTTTATAAAGATAATAAAGCAAGAAAGAACTTTATGTTTGCTGTAGGCTAGCCAAGCTTTACACTGTAACAAGGTAAGAATGGCTAAAACAAGCAAGTAAAACTTAATATAAAAGGTATGATCTTGGGCTGCTGAGTGTGTGTGTTAACGTATACTGATTATAAGATAATTTTTCAGATTTTTACAGAGGATAATGAAAGTAATGCCCTTGGTTTAAGCTACTGATGTTTTTAAGCAAATACACCTGAAAAATAAGAAAACAATGAAAGGCATGCAAGTCATTACAGACTTTGTTTTCAACAAGAAAGGCTTTCAGTGGAAGATGACAAATTTACAAATGCAAGTAATTATTCATCAGAGATCTTAACAGTGTGCTCTGAGTGAAATTTACAAATATTCATGCATCTGCAAAATTACTAGCTCTTTTCATTGCCAATTGCTTTTACATGAAGAGATGTTTGAAGAGATGTTTGCAGGTGCAAGCAATTAATCTGAAGAGGTCTGATCACTATCTACAGACTGAAGTGCAGAAGTTAGACTCCAATTAACATTTAAAGGTACATTTGCAAGCAGTTTAACATGCAAGAAGTAAGTTATACAAGTAGTTCCCTCCCCAACAGTCTTAGTACCTTAACACACTTATTACAGTTGACAGTATATTTTATTTACTTAAAGGTGGCCAGGTGCACTTTTCTAATAGCTAAAATGTAAATGTTTACAGAAAGGAGGCATGTTACTGTTCACATCATGGAGGGGAACAAAGAAAAGAACAGATAGCAATTAGCATAAGTGGAATACAGGCTTTAACCTGTGCTTAAGCATGAATGCCCTTAATTTTAGAATGGATGGTAACAATGGGTGCCGCTGTCAAATCAGGGCAACCACTCTTATTTTAGGGATAAACTTCACTTTTGCAAAATATACTCAGTTTTGTGCATTTGCTAGAAGTTAAAAAAAGAGATGGGGTTTCTGAAAATCTATTAAATTTTTTTTTCATTTGATTGCTTTTAGTGATACAAAAAGTCTTCCAATGTAACATGGGTTCAAACAGTCTAACAGTGCATGCATGTAAACTAAAAGCTGGAAACATACATTCAAAAGAATTGCCATGTACAACATGTAAGAATAATGGCTTCTATCACAATGAATACTCTGTCCATATTACCATGAAATGTAAATATCTTACAGATACAAGCAAAAAGCAGAAATTATTGAAGTATACTAGTGCAGAGTAAAAAGAGTAACACTGCAGGGAAACACACGAATAGAAATTAGCATGTGAATTTGACAAAGAAAATGTTTCAGGAGGACATTCAGCAGAAAACCAGGAGCAAAGGAAAAGGGGAGTAAAAATACCAATTGCTAAAGGGGCTCCAACAGCGATACAAGAGAGATTGGGTAGATTATAAATGATGTACAGCGTTTGTAACTGGAAGTGTGTCAGTATGGTTTGTGATGTAGAATGCTTGCAACTAGGATTGTATCCGGTGGTTTGCTTTCATTTGTATGAATGTACAACTGCCTAAGTAGTAAGTGATGGTTTAATAAACATGTCCCTCGTTTTAAAAAAAGGCAGGAATTGAATAATTTATGTAATGTTTCTTAGGTTATATGATATATAGCAATGTATGTGAAGTAAAATATTTATGTTAATTACAGTATTATTACTTTTATATGAATGTAAATGTGCCCATGTCACAAGTGATAACTCAATAAATGTGTTTAGAAAAAAAAGCGATATGAGAGGGAGAAAAAAACAAAGAAAATAATGGTGGCTTTGTGGTAGTAAAGTATTACTGGCAGGGGAAGAGGATCATGCTGGCATGTATTACATTCCACCTAAAACTGCTATTAAGAGAGCTTAAGAGAATTTTGGGAAAAATAAGATATCAGCAGAGAGTATGTATAGGTGGGGACTGGAACCTGATTTGCAGTAGTGAAGATGTAGTGGGGAACCCAGAAGTGAAAATATATCAAAAGATGGTATATGTCTGAAGAAATTAAGTATATTTGGTATAGATCATCTGAATTCAGTAGCAGGAACATAGACATTACCTACTTCATATTCCTCAAGGTACAATAACTGGGCTAAACTGGAAAGACAATATACTCTACAAGAGAATGTGTATTTAAATAAAAGCTTTGACATATTAAATAACTATTTCAGATTATGCATCAGTAAAAACTAAGACAAATGGTAGGATAATGAAGTACAAATGAAACACTACTGTTCACCTATTTATCTGTCAAAAAAGAGAGATTTAAGGAATGGAGTAGTCTATTTAAGGAATGAGTAGTGTATTTAAGGAATGAGTAATGTAAATAATTTGAGAGTTGCTGGGGAAAGCAACATTTTCTTTAAAAGGGACAGCTATTGAGTGGCGCAATGAAAGCATAGTTCAAAGATAGGATAGAAATATGAGGGAAAGATATGGGGAAATGTAAAGTACAGTTTTGTACCTACCATAAATGTAGATGTTCGAGTGCTAATACAGCTGCAGTCATAACAGATGGGTTCTCCTGCCGTCAGGCGGGTCCTCGGTCGGCCGAATTCCAAAGTCTAGGTCCGGCGTCGGCTGCTGTCGCTTTCTTTCCTGACGTCAGTGCGACAGGGGTATATAAGACACAGCTGACGCCATTTTCTTCAGTCTTTCTTGCCCCAGATGTCAGGTGCCCCCAGAAGGAAGGCAAAATATATATATATATATATATATATATATGCAATGCAATATAATCAAAAATCAGTAGTTGCAAGCAAATACACCATAGAGGATAACCCAATCAGGTTGTAAGATGAGGAGTTCGCCACTTGGTCTGTACCCAGAGGGGAAGGAGGGAGGGAAACCTGGACTGCAGCTGTATTAGCACTCGAACATCTACATTTATGGTAGGTACAAAACTGTACTATGTTCATCGTGCATACAGCTGCAGTCATAACAGATGGGTAGAATCCCAAAGCTACGCACAGGGTGGTAGGCACTAGGTGGAACTGGGAGGAGCCAGAATGCCCTGCAACACAGCAGTGGCAAAGCCTGCTCTAGTTTTGGAGTATAAAGGTAGGTGGTAGTGTTTAGTGAAGGTATGCACAGAACTCCAAGTGGCTGCCTCCAAAATATCTTTGGTAGGGACTCCTCTGAGGAAGGCTGCAGAGGTAGCTGTGGCCCTTGTGGAGTGGGATCTGATGCCTGTAGGTACAGATTTGCCATGAAAGGAGTAACAAAACCATATGCAGTGGCCTATCCATTTTGAAATTGTCTGTTTGGAAATTGGCTTCCCATGAGCTCCTACAGCATAGGACACAAAGAGTTGTTCTGATTTCCTGAAAGGCTTTGTTCTGTCCAAATAGTAACGTAGCTGTCTATGGATGTCTAAGGAATGTAGCAGCCTTTCCCCTTTGTTTTGAGGATTGGGGTAAAAGGTAGGTAAGTGTACGGCCTGATTTAAAGCTACCCTGGATACTCCCTTAGGCATAAATGACGGGTTGGTTCATAGGGAAACCCTGTCCTGATGGAAGATGAGAAAGGGCTGCACAGCCATGAGGGCTTGTAGTTCCGAGACACTACGAGCTGAGGTAATAGCCAGAAGGAAAGCTGTTTTCCAGGACAAATATTGCAAATCTGTTGAGGCAGCTGGTTCAAAGGGAGGCAATGTTAATTTTTCTAGAATGTAATTAAGATCCCAGGCTGGTATTGGTTGTTTCCTTGGGGGTCTTATATTCTTAGCCCCTCTGAGGAACTGCCTTAAGAGTGGGTGAGAGAATAAGGGTGGATCAGTGTTGTATTCTGCAGAAATGGCTGAGGCATGGATTTTGATGGAGGAAAATGAAAGTCCACTGTTCAACAGCTCAGCTAGATACTGTAATATCTGAGGCAAATTCAGTTTTCTAGGATCCTGGTCCTTTTTCTCATTCCAAGCGCAAAACCGTTTCCATTTTACGGAGTAAGCTTTTCTAGTAGATGGCCTTCTGGCCTCCAAAATAACATCCTGCACCTCCTTGGAGAGTAGGGTCTGTTGTGGTGTTAAGGAATTTTCCATGCAGCCAGATTGAGTGTTTTCAGCTGACTGTGAAGAGTTTTGTAGCTGTGCTGAGTCAGGAGAAGAGGCATTAGAGGTAGGGTCCAGGGAGGAGAATGTGTTAAACTCCTCAGGAGTGGGTACCAGTGTTGTCTTGGCCAGTCTGGAGCAATCAGTATCATCTTTGGTCTGTCTGCTCTTGCTTTCAAGAGCACCTTGGGCAGTAGAGGCAAAGGTGGGAAGGCGTAAACTGTCCTTGCTGCCCAACTGAAGGAAAGGGCGTCCACTCTCCAGGCCTTTGAATGAAATGTCCTTGAGCACAATTTTGCCAATTGATGATTCTTGTGGGAGGCAAAGAGATCTATGTCTGGCCTTCCCCACGCTTGGATTATCTTTGTAAACACTTGAGGATGCAACTTCCATTTGTGCGGGTCTGTCATATTTCTGCTTAGATTGTCTGCCAGCGTGTTTTCCAAACCTGGCAGGTACCGTGCTTGGAGCTCGATTTGCCATTCCAGAGCCATGTTCCAAAGTGACATGGCCAGCCTGCACAGGGGGTATGAATGTGTTCCTCCTTGTTTATGTACCACATTACTGTGGTGTTGTCTGTTCTTATCAATAATTGCCCTGGATGCAGGAGGTCCTTGAAAGCTGTAATTGCATTTATCACTGCTAGCATTTCCTTTTGATTGATGTGAAGGTGGTTTTCCTTTTGGGACCATTTGCCCTGAATGCACCTGTCTGTCATGTGTGCCCCCCCAGGTGTAGTCTGAGGCGTCTGTTGGGATGACTTGATTTGCTTGAGGCTTGCAGAATGGTAGACCTGTGTTTGTTTGGCATGCTTGGGCCCACCATAGAAATTCCTTTTGCAAGCATGGAATTAGTGGTAATATTGTTTCCAAACTGTGGCTGTGTTGAGACCATAGGTTTTTTAGGTACCATTGAAGTTTCCTCATATGCAACTTTGCACATGGGATTAGAAGAATGCAAGATGCCATGAAGCCCAGAGCCTGCAGGATTTTCCTTGCAGTTAGCCTGGTACAAATTGCTAGCATCTTGAAGTACTGAGTTAGTTGCCCCTGTTTTTCTGGCGTAAGGTAGGCCATCTGGGTGTTTGTGTCCAGGCTGGCACCCAGGAAAATTATTTTCTGAGATGGTGTTAGCCTGGATTTCTCTTTGTTGACTGTGTATCCCAGAGAATGCAATAACCATGTTACATAAGCCAGATGTTCCAGAAGTATGTGTTTGCTGTCCGCTTGGATCAGGCAATCGTCCAAATAAGGGTAAATTTATATCCCTTGAAGTCTGCAGTAGGCAATTACTGATGCCAGACATTTCGTGAATACTCTGGGCGCAGTAGATAAGCCAAAGGGCAATGCAGAGAATTGATAGTGGATTGAACCTGCAAGAAATCTGAGGTATCTTCTGCAGCTTTGTCTGATTGGGACATACAGGTATGCCTCCTTGAGGTCCAATGTTACCAGCCAAGACTCCTTGCCCAGCATGGGAAGAAGCTGCTGTAAGGTGAGCATCTTGAACTTTGCTACGAGTAGGAATGTGTTTAGGATGGATAAGTCCAAAATGGGTCTCCAGTCGGTTCCCTTCCTTGGTACCAGGAATAGTCTGGAATAAAAACCTTGACCTTGTTCGTGAGTAGGTACTTCTTGAATAGCTTTCATGTCCATGAGCTTTGAAATTTGTATTTGAGCCTCTGCCCTTTGATTGTGTGGCAGGTTCAGCATGCCAAGAAGCTGCTGTAAGGTGAGCATCTTGAACTTTGGTACGATTAGGAATGTGTTTAGGATGGATAAGTCCAAAATGGGTCTCCAGTCGGTTCCCTTCCTTGGTACCAGGAATAGTCTGGAATAAAAACCTTGACCTTGTTCGTGAGTAGGTACTTCTTGAATAGCTTTCATGTCCATGAGCTTTGAAATTTGTATTTGAGCCTCTGCCCTTTGATTGTGTGGCAGGTTCGGCATGCCTCTCATTTTTGGAAGAGCGTGAAAATGAAATCTGTAGCCTCTGTTTATAATGTCCAGGATCCATTTGTCTTTTGTGACAAAATGCCAATTTTTTGAAAATAATGCCAGCTTTCCTCCCAAGGGTGCTGCCACCTGAGCCTTGCTTGGCCTGCAAAGGGGAAAGTCATTGGGTTTGTTTCCTGTATTGTTGTGTACTGTCTTCGCCACCTCTTGGTGCTTGAGATTTGCACTGTCTGCCTCTATATGATCCTTGAGATTGTCCTCTGCCCCTTGTGCGCCTGTATCTACCTCTTTGGGGCTTGTCCGTGGCTGGAAAGGACCAGTTTTTTGAAGGCCAATCTCTGCTAAAACGTGGTGGTTGTACCTGTAGAAAAGTTTTGACAGTTTGCATAGACTTAGCTTTTTCTTCCATTTTCCGTAGTACCTCCTCAGCATTAGTACCAAATAATACATCCTTTTGTAAAGGAGCATCTAGTAGTTTAGCCTTAACATGATCAGGCAAGGTTTGTTCCCTAAGCCAGGCATGTCTACGAATGACTGATCCTGTAACAGCAGCTCTAATTGAGGCCTCTAGAGCATCATAGCCACATTGTAAGGTGTGTTTACCCACTTGTTCTGCACTATGAATCATATCCTGCAACTCCTTCAAATCTGGTTGTTCAGGTTGTGACATTTTATTCTTTAATTGTGATAACAGAAACTGCTGATATTTAAGCATATGGAACTGACAATTTAAGGCCCTCATGGCTAGGGTGGCCGAGGTATATACCTTTTTCCCCACCTAAGGATCTAGACTCTCTCTCGGAAGGTAATGGATTCTTAGCAGTAGAGGCCTTCATTCCCTTGGGGCCTTGATAAATGGTTTCTGGGTCAGCATTATGGCTTTTGTAAAGAAATTGGTGTGAGTTAGGAACTCTGTAGTACCTATCAGGCTTGACTGGGGCAGGAGGCAGGGAATCCGGATTAAGGCAAGCCTCCGAGTAAACATCATCAAGAATGTCCAAGACAGGAGGTATCGCCAGAGGTCTGTGCTGAGGTAGCAAAGAAATTCCTAAGCCTTTTCTTGGAATCTGAAAAATCTTGGCCTTCCCAATGGAAGTGTTCCCTCAAGGTATGCAAGGTTTCCCCGAAAGAAAAGTCCTCTGGGGGGGATACAGAAGGGATGGACTGCTCTGCATCAGAATCTTCAAAAGGGGAGTACGAATGTTCCTCTTCATCAGAATGTTCTGAAATAATGGAGCCCTGGGTCAGAAGAGGGGGAATCTTCCTCCACTCTGGGTCTCTTGTCCGGCGGGGGTTGGGAACCCCTGATAAGAGTAATTAAATCCTCAGCCATTTTGAGCATCTGCTTTTTAAGCATGGGGCCTGGAGATGGGCCCTGTGCAACAGGCCTCTTGGAATGCATGGCTGATTTAGACTTAGTAAAGGCCTTTATGGAAAAGGAAGAAGAAGGTCTGAATACACCATGGGTGGAAGTGGACCTGTCCACATTAAGAGGCTCAACACTCACAGTGGCTTCGGTAGCTGTAGTCAGGGTATGGGCCGAGGGACCTGCGGTCTCGGTTACAGAAGACACCGCCAGAGAAGTGTCGTCGGTAGTCAGGGGCTGTGTAGGCGCCTCGCTGAGAACCGGAGCATGTGTAGCCGGTTTTGGCGTGGCGTCGGTGGAGACCGCGGACCTCGCGTGTCGGTCTTTGTCCTTGCGTTTTTTGGACAAAACAGTAGTCGGAGTCTCCGACGACATTTTATAATTAAAAGCTTTACCAAAAAAGTGCTGGGCGAACTCTGCCCGACGCTTAATAGTGCGTTTATTGAAAGTAGCACAAAAGCGACAGCCCGAGACGTCGTGGTCTGGGCCTAAACAAGGTATACAGAGGGAATGGAAATCCTTATGCGGTATTTGCTTCCCACAAGAAATACAATTGTTAACTTTGTCTGACATCGGTCTGAGGCAAGAAAAGTTTCCCCAACGGGGTACTTAGCTTTAAAGAAGACTTCGGTTTCTAAGTTTTCGTAATTTCAGGAGCTGGCCGACCGGCACTTGCGGACTGCTTCTGCTTCGGGCACCGCGCGGCAAAAAAGACTGAAGAAAATGGCGTCGGCTGTGTCTTATATACCCCTGTCGCACTGACGTCAGGAAAGAAAGCGACAGCAACCGACGCCGGACCTAGACTTTGGAATTCGGCCGACCGAGGACCCGCCTGACGGCAGGAGAACCCATCTGTTATGACTGCCGCTGTATGCACGATGAACATCAGGAATTATTTAGAGAGGTTGACAAAAAAAAGTATTGCAGAATAATGGGAATGTCACAGAACAAGAAAGGAACTGCAGAATGCTAAAGGGAAAAAAAGTATTTGTGTAACAGCAAAACATGCATGAGCTTAAAAAGGCTGCTGTTAACTATGTTTTGACAATTCTAGTATACAAACCTTTACTGCAATGACTTGGGCAACAAGAATTAGAAAAACAGTGCCACCAAACATAGGTAGCCTACAACGAGAAAAACAGAGATCCTACAGAGGTATTAGAGATATTTTGGAAATTTTATAAAAATCTGTACAATAAAAGAGGAATGTGGAAATCACAAAAAAAGCACAAATGGACACGTTTATGGAAAACAACAATGCCACAGTCACAGGAAGATGAAACACAAAAATTAGAAGCTAAGACAGGAAGAGATGGGATAAAAATGATGTATAATCAATCAACAGGGAAAGTCTCCAAGAACAGAATGTATCCTGGGGAAGTTGGGAGGGAAGAAAGTGACAAAGATCTGGAAAGTTTTCTGTAACAGTGTTTTAAAATGGCGGTTCTCCTGTATCTTTTTTTTCCCAATAAACATCTTTATTAAATGATCGCATATGACATAGTCAATTTTACATTCATATAAATGAAAAACAAACACAGACACCATTTTAGTTGCAAACATTATACATCACAGACACCAATGAAACAACTTTAGTTGCAAACATTATACATCACTTACAATCTATCCATTCATTGCCAGTTGAGCATTACACAGATCATTCAAATTCTGCCTCTTAAACCTCATTCCTTCCCTGCATATATTGTTCCCACAATTCCCATTTTTCCTATGTAGTTTGCTCCTTCCCTTTTCTAAAGATCCCAATTCCAGTTATTTCATCTCTGTTGCTATATTCACTACTTCTAGTAAAGTTGGTCTAGACTGATTTCCATTTTCTAGTAACTGTTTTTTGGCAGCCACCATAGTTAGGCTCAGCAAGGATTTACTATGTCTAGGCAATTCCGATTCTATATCATAGCTCAAAAAAAATCATATCCCCAATCAATCCAATCTGCTAACCCTGCATTTCCGACAGCAGTCTGCAAGGAATCCCTGAAGTCTGCCAGCTCATTACACTCCCAAAAAATATGTTCCCAGCCACCTCTTTATTGTCCATCACACCTCCAACATTTGCTATCCACCTGAAGAAAAAATGTTTGGAGTCTACTTGGGGTATAAAAATATCTATGTAAACACTTCCAGGCAAAGATCCTAAATCTTCTACATTTTGTTGCATATTTGGGAGATATACATATATCCCCCATTGCCTTTGTGAATTGCTTATAATCTCTCTTCCCAATCCTTTCTAAGCCCCAAGATTGATTCTTATTATCATGCAATATTTTATATGTTTTACTAATTATTCCTTTTTGAATGGCAGCTTCTGTTCTAGATTCTATTAAAAAAACGCTACCAGTGCTGGTCATTCATTCAGGAGCCCCTTATTTTCTCTTTGCCTATAATCTAATATCAACCCTTTTTAGGGAAGATAATCTGTAAACTGCAGTACAAATACATTCTTGGCTTCTTCCCATTCTATTACTTTTCCCTTTCCAGTAATTTGCTCCCAATACCTTGGTTCCTTTACCAGTTTTCTTCAATAAATTCCAGCCCCCTCTTGCACATTATCTGTATCCCTAATCACAGTCATCCCTATCAGCAAAATCTCTTTTCTCCATTCCCGTGATGTTTAGGTCTTAGAATACTCCCTGCTATTTTATGGATTTAATACTCTGATTTTTGAAGTTGTCCTTAAGAGTCTGCATCCAAAATCCCAATCTCTCCTTATTTCTTCCTCCCTGTTATCATTCTTTTCCACTTTGAATTATAGTTTTCTGCTTGTGCTATATAGAAAAGCCTTAACTGTGTTGGTCTAAAATACCCCCTCAAAATGGGTAATCTCCACCTTGTCCTTTTAGAAGAATCAAGTCACAAAAAAAGTATAGTACTCCACCAAGAAAAAATCAAAGGTCCGTGTAGACAGACAATAGTTGCTTTAATCACAAAAATAAAAACAATTTCAACTGAATGAGCGCTTTCGTCTGCCCAAAGCAGACTTCATCAGAATACTGAATACAAGGTGCCTCTGTTTTTTATACAGTTTTTTTAAAAAGTTTAATTAATGAATGAATAGCTAATTGAACCTATGAATTAGGTAACAATTAAACAATTTTACAATTTCATGTGAATTTAAAGAAAGACACTTTAAATGAATGGGTTGTATACCTAGTAAGGTGATTTGGTTTTGAAATAGCATTTAAAATACCCTTTAAAATACATCTTAAAGTGCATATGTGCCTAAAAAATTAATATATTGTAAATCAATAATTTGTTTGGTTTGAGGTAGTTACTGTGATTGAAATAATTTATATATAAACCTGAGGTGAATGTAAACTATTAAAAACTATTAAAAACTGTGCACATAGAGAAAATAAATAAATAATCCATAGGAAAAATGCATAGTAAAAATGCAAACTTCTGTTTGAGTACAAAATGTATAACTGTTTGCATCTAAAAATGTTGTTGGTTAAAAAACATACTGTGCAATTGTGTTCTTAAAAAAATGTTAAAAGATTTTCATATAAATTTTCATACATAAAAATTCAATATAAATGTAGGGTGTGTTGTATATTTTGTGAATTAATTTGTAGAAATTAGTAAACTTTTTAGTATAAATACAAAACAACTAGCAAGGTAACAATTCTAGTCAATATTTGACGTATTAGTCACAGCAAACAAGTAGTCTACACCTGGGTACATAGATATGATCATATAGTGTTATATTTTCAAATTTTTATAAAAGTCCTTTTGTAAAATTAAAATAATTTAACCTTATATATCAAGCTAAGGAAACAAAATATTTAGACTCTAGAGGCTTTGTCTATTAAAATTGCTTTAATATTAATATATTCATTGAGTTCCGGTGGGATATTTGATTTTAGTCTCAATTGCCATTTAATTTCCTTCTGAAGTAAAATATTTTTACTATCACCTCCCCTGGGGTCCGTTTTAATAAGTTCCAAGATTCCAAACTTAAAATCTATGAAACCAACACAATCAATAGAATGTTTGTAAAGTGCGCTAGTCTCTTTTCTCTTTTTAATATCATTCACGTGTTCATAGATTCTCTCTCTAAAAGTCCTCTCGGTCTTACCCACATAGAAGGAGGGACATTTAGTACAAATGGCCAAATATACTAGCATCCTACTACGACAGTTACCTTTGCAAAAGGCAATTTTACAGTTTAAGCCATTTTCAAGTTTTATTTCCTCAGTTTGATTAATGTATGGGCATTGTCTACACCTGCCACATTTAGTGGAACCTTTCTTTTTATCAAATTTTGTATTCTCAGTTTCAAATAGTCTTTTAAAATTTGTAGCAGTCCTAAAAATGAATAATGATGAATGAATAAGGGTTTATTTTATTCAGAGAGAGAATCTATGAACACGTGAATGATATTAAAAAGAGAAAAGAGACTAGCGCACTTTACAAACATTCTATTGATTGTGTTGGTTTCATAGATTTTAAGTTTGGAATCTTGGAACTTATTAAAACGGACCCCAGGGGAGGTGATAGTAAAAATATTTTACTTCAGAAGGAAATTAAATGGCAATTGAGACTAAAATCAAATATCCCACCGGGACTCAATGAATATATTAATATTAAAGCAATTTTAATAGACAAAGCCTCTAGAGTCTAAATATTTTGTTTCCTTAGCTTGATATATAAGGTTAAATTATTTTAATTTTACAAAAGGACTTTTATAAAAATTTGAAAATATAACACTATGTGGTCATATCTATGTACCCAGGTGTAGACTACTTGTTTGCTGTGACTAATACATCAAATATTGACTAGAATTGTTACCTTGCTAGTTGTTTTGTATTTATGTATTTATACTAAAAAGTTTACTAATTTCTACAAATTAATTCACAAAATATACAACACACCCTACATTTATATTGAATTTTTATGTATGAAAATTTATATGAAAATCTTTTAACATTTTTTAAGAACACAATTGCACAGTATGTTTTTTAACCAACAACATTTTTAGATACAAACAGTTGTACATTTTGTACTCAAACAGAAGTTTGCATTTTTACTATGCATTTTTCCTATGGATTATTTATTTATTTTCTCTATGTGCACAGTTTTTAATAGTTTTTAATAGTTTACATTCACCTCAGGTTTATATATAAATTATTTCAATCACAGTAACTACCTCAAACCAAACAAATTATTGATTTACAATATATTAATTTTTTAGGCACATATGCATTTTAAGATGTATTTTAAAGGGTATTTTAAATGCTATTTCAAAACCAAATCACCTTACTAGGTATACAACCCATTCATTTAAAGTGTCTTTCTTTAAATTCACATGAAATTGTAAAATTGTTTAATTGTTACCTAATTCATAGGTTCAATTAGCTATTCATTCATTAATTAAACTTTTTAAAAAAACTGTATAAAAAACAGAGGCACCTTGTATTCAGTATTCTGATGAAGTCTGCTTTGGGCAGACGAAAGCGCTCATTCAGTTGAAATTGTTTTTATTTTTGTGATTAAAGCAACTATTTTGTTTGTCTACACGGAACTTTGATTTTTTTCTTTTAGAAGAATCAGCTTATCCCAACTTAACCTTTGTTGCCTTCCCTTCCCAGATCAAATCCTTCAACTTTTTGCTATCCACAGCTTATCCTCTGGTTGCTAAAATATGTCTGACCCATTTACAACACTAAAGGGACTAAAAACATTTTAATGGCTTGTATCTTAGTATCTATACCCATATAACAAAGCTTGCAGTTTCTCAGTTTTTGCATTATCTTCTGTTTAGCCTCTTTCCACATATCCTTTAGCTGCCACAACAGAGCCGTTTTTAATCCATACTCCTAAATATTTCATTTTATCATGTCCCCCATAAATATGGATAATGTTGGACCAATTCATGTGTGGGTGCATAATTTACCATTATTGACTTTGTTCCAGCTTCATTAATTTTGCATCCTGAGAAGATTTGAAACAGTCTTAAAATGTTCCGCAACACTGTAATGTCCCTTTCTGGTTTTGTCATGTATAAAATATCATCTTCAAATAGAGACAGCTTTTCCTGACCACCATATCAATTATATCCTTGAATTTCTGAGTCCCTTACTTTCTTTGTCAATGGTTCTAAATATAATGCAAACAACAAAGGGGAAAGCACACAACCCTGCATGGTTTTACTCAAGCAGAAGTTATCAGAGAGGACCCTACCCACTTTAATTTTCACCTCCATCCCTCATACATACATACTTCTAATCAACCTTATAATTTTATCAGGGAAAGCAAATGCTTCCATTGCCCTGCTCAAGAAGTCCCAGTCTTCTCTTTCAAATGCTTTCTCTGCATCAAGACCCACCCATGAAAGTGTCATTTTCTTACATTCTGCTTCCCTCTGGACCATTAGTGTTCTGTTAATATTGTCAAATGTTTGTCTCCCCTCCACAAAACCACAATGATCCATATCTACCACGTCCGGTTTCACTTTTGCCTTTCTTTTAACCATTACACACAAACACTTTACAATCATGGTTTAGTACTGAAATGGACCTGTATGAAGCTGGATCCGATGGATCTTTACCCTCTTTGGGTATTACTGTTACCACCACCTTCTTCCATGATGATGGTACTTCTCTTCTTCTTAAAATACTCTTAAAACCTTCCAGATCTTTATCATTTTTTTCCCTCCTAACTTCCACAGGAATACCATCTATTCCAGGGGACCTTCCTGTAGATTGGTTATACATAGGATGGGAAGAGATGAGGTAAAAATGGCCATTAGTAATTGAGCCTCATCTACCTCTAACCTTGGCAGATTTATTTCTTCCATAAACATTTCCATTTGTACCTTTTCTTGATTTCCATATTTCTCTACTTTATACAAACTTTCATAAAATTTCCAAAATATTTCTAATACGTCTACAGGATTTCTCGTTATCTTCCTTGTTATAGGCTCCCTAAGCTTGATGACAGCCCTTTCCACTTTCTCTCGCCACAGGAGTTGTGCAAAGGTTCTAGAATTATTTTAAAAAAAAAAACAGTTGCTTAACAGCAATCTTTCTAAACTTGTGCATATTATCGAGGTAATCCCTTATTTTCTGTTTAGCACTCTGCAGTTGCTCCTCTTGTTCTGAGAGATTCTCCCTATTCTGCAATACATTTGTCAGTCCCTCTAAATAATTCTGGTTACTTTTTAATCATATCTCCCTTTATTTCCACCCTAGTTTTAAACTCCACTTTAATTTTATCCCACTCCCTAGCTATGTTTTCAGAAGAAAATTCTATCTTCCCTAATAGCTCCTGAATTACTACCAAAACCCATTCCTAGGTAGGAAAGCATCAGTCTTCTCATTTTTATTTCATTACCTTCCAATTTTATTTTAATTACTGGCATATGATCTGAAATAGTTATTGGGTGCATTTCAAAACATTCAGTTAAATGCACATGTTCCTGAGAGATATAAATTCTATCTAGCCTAGCCCAGTTTTTGTATCTCGGTGAATAATATGTAAATTAATTCCAAACTCCTAGTACTGAATTCACACCTTCCATGCCAACCATTTTCATAATTTTCTTCAAAAACCTACCCTCCTTTGTTACATTTTCCCTTCTAGGCCCCCCAGACACATCTTCACTGTTGCAAACCAAATTCCAGTCTCCAACTAAAAGTAATATTTCTTGCTGAAAACTGATTTCTCCCAAAATTTTCTTAAACTCCATTATAGCAGTTTTTGGTGGGATGTAAATACATGCCAGTATAATCCTTCTCCCTTGGCAGTAGCCCCTTAGTACAATATATCTTCCATTATCCTCTTTTATTTTCTCTTCTATCACTATTGGAGCTCCTCTTGCAATTAATACAAGTACTCCTCTTTTCCTTTGCCCCAGATATTCCACTAAA
Source organism: Protopterus annectens (assembly GCF_019279795.1). Taxonomy (NCBI): domain Eukaryota; kingdom Metazoa; phylum Chordata; order Ceratodontiformes; family Protopteridae; genus Protopterus; species Protopterus annectens. Next base: position 885,172,193 of record NC_056746.1, on the reverse strand, counting down.
TAACCACATCCTGAAAACCTTTCTTTATCAAATTCACATGTTCAGTTCTTTCCAGCTGTGTCTCCTGTAGCACAGCTTTTTGCACTCTACAGTTGTCAATAAAGTTCACTACTCTTTTTTATAGCTGTAAGACCATTCAAACTGAAAGACATTACAGAAAGCATCATTTTCTTATATAGTTATTATTACCATCTTTTATGTATAACTGCTTTTCGGTTAAATGTCTAGTTCCAACTTTTATATTACATGTATATACTGTTCGGCCAGTTGGTCTTTTATGCAGTTGTCATATCCATTTACACCAATGCAAAGTCTTCCATAATTTTTTTGTTTTTTTGAAAGCCTTCAAACAGAACAAACCCCCACCACCCCTAAAAAACAACTGAACACACAAAACTATATACATCTTCCAAAACTGAAGTATTTGCTACGTAATAAAAACAAAGGTTCTAAGTTGATAACCACAAAGACAGGCTGGAGTTAACCAAAAAGAAGGGTTAGTCATGCTAAGATGCATGGTACAGCCTCTGCCATTAGTAAGTGCTATTTGAGTTTGACTGTTTGTAGCCCTCCCAGCTGCGAAAACCCGAATGCTTTCAGTAAACACTTTCTCCAAGACATATCTCTTTATCAAACTGTCTTCTAGTGACATGCAAACCAGACACAAAACTAAGGGTACCTTGTTTACCAGAAAAAAAAAAACATTATAATATTCAATATGCTTTTTCATTTACATGCTTTGTAATAAACTTGTTACTAAATAACGCCTAGGGTTCTAACCCAGTCGAAAAACACTGATTTTTCTTTAGTCATACTCTCTTAACCAGGCCCTTCCTCTCTCCCCTCTTCTCCCCACCCCCTTTATTTTTCCCATTGCAATGTCTACACTTCTTAAAACTGAAGAAAAAGAGAGAAAGGAGAAAGAAAAAAGCACCTGTTTACATTAGTATCCCTGTTGCATTTAAAAAACCCCGAGAAAACTTTACTTCAAGTCTAATTGGCTTTGTATTATCTCTATTGTATTATTTGATTGTTTTCAAAGAACATTATGTCCTAGCCAATTTCTCTTTCTTGTCTTCTTTTTTTTTTTCTTTCTCTCAGCCAATCCCATTCCATCAGGCCATCTCCAGTTTCTCTTTATCAGACCATCTCCATGGAGGCATGATGACCAGCTGCAAAATTGCTACTTTGTGTACATACATGCATTTGGTAGAAAAATAAAGCCTCATAATAGTCAATATTCATTTTCATTTACTTGCGCTCTCTTAAAACTAATCAATCTAAGGTCCTTAATCAGTCATTTCCCCATGGAAGAATGAAAAAAGCACATTAATTTTAACTTTGCCATGCCTTTTTAACCAGGCTCTTTATCGCTGTATTACCTATATTTCTCAAAACTGTGCAACACAGAAGAGGGGAGAAAAAGAAAAACACCAACTGTTTACCATCCTCATTACACTTAAAAAATAGCATGCAAAGAAAACCATGCACCACAAATACAGTACTGTTTTCTTTACTTTGCTTTCTCCCCTCTCCTCCCCAAAGCATTTTTTCCGAACATTAATGGCATGAAGTGGGGCATATACTTTAGAGTCCCCCACAAATCCAACAAATTTTGAAATAAAATCCAATATTTCCAAATTTTCTTGTTCTGTCATATTTCACAAATATAATTATTGCATTGTAATCCCAGAATAAATTGCTGGTTGTATTACTCTTCTTTTCCATCACCCAAATCATGTCTCTGCTTCACTTACAATGTACTCACGATTCTTCTAGTCAACGCTCATGCTTCCTTCCTTCTCTCCATTTTCTATTGAAATACTGGAAAAGGTTTCACAGGTACAGTCTCTCCGTGGTCTTTATTACCAGAGGAACAAGAAGCAGAATTTCCTCCTATTTCACAGCTCACTTTTTGTTGGACAAACGTTTGTATTTTCTCCTTAGCATGCACTTCATCAAAAAATTATTTTGTCCCTTCAGGGAAGTATAACTTGAAGACAGCTGGGTACAACAGTTTGAATCTCACACCTGCATCTTGACATTCTCTGAATAGTGAAATTAATTTACTTCTCTTTTGCTTGGTGTATAGTGAGTAATCATTCTCCACAAACACTCTGTCTCACACTTAGTATTTTGTCCTTCTGTCACAGTTTTGTCAGAATCAACTCCTTCTGCTGGTAGGATTGCATCCTTACTATTAAAGGTCTAGGCTGCTTTCTTATAGCTAGGTTTGGAACATACACACAATGTGTCCTTTCAACTAACAACTGCTGTGGAATACCAGTCCAGTTGCTTATTTGAGCTTTCATAAAATTAATGGAGTCTGTTCCCTCCAGCTTCTCTGGTATAGCTGAAAATCTCAGGTTTTCCCTACATGCTCTATCCTCTAATTCTATTATTTTTTGAAACATCTCTTCCTGAGGAGTCCCATATTCACCCAGCCTTTTCTTCATTTTGATCGCAAATTTTTGCAGCTTTATCATCTCATCTCAACTGAATATCTGTTTAAAGCTTCTTCCATCTTTTCCAGCCTTTCGATGCTTGTGTTGATACACTCCATCCGTGTTTTGTTTATTTTATCCAGGTCTGTATGCAGTTGTCTTGTATCTTCCTGTAGGTTATTGAAGTCATGTCTGGAGGATGCATTGCTTTTTGCTGAACAGCTGCAGAACTTTCCCCAGTCAGTGTTTCTTCCTCACTTTTTGTAGCGGATTTTTTTTCCAGGTCTTCTGTATTTCTTTATTCCTGGCATTCAGGCAGTGCACTTACTAACCACTTACTGAAAGCTACCCATAAACATAAGTCTACTGACCTTCTCTGTCGAGTTTTTTTTTTTTTCACACTGGGAGAGCTAGAAACAAGCTGTTACTCAGTGTGCAGCCATCTTGGAAGTCTGAATATTGGGTAATGTTGGTAATTTTTGGTTTGGATTTAAAGCTATTTTTGACTACACTTCCCATTAGGAAGTGGGTATGGACTTATTTTTTGTGGTAACATGCTGCAATGGCATACTTCCATCTCAATTCCTTACAGTCACTATAAAGTATTCCATTTGCTTTTTCTTTTTCTCTGCAAACCTGGAGAGAGAAGCATATTGCACCTGATGTAATCTCTGCAGCTTCTGATATATTGGAGGACCTTTTCTTTGGTATTTTCTAATGGTGCTGCTAAACCACTTATAGAGATACAACACCTCTTGAGTGTAGCAAGAGATTCCTCCAAAATTAAACAAATTTGGTATTTGCCTGCAGAAGGATTTATTTGCCATAGGAGTATTTGTTTTTGTGAAGCTGTGGCTGCAAAAGAAGGGCATCTAGATGAGGCACTGATTGGAAAGAAAAACAAAATCAAGTAAACACCACACATTAGGGAAGAAAAGTAACTTAAAACTACAATATTATAATACATGTGTAAAAAATTCTGCTGATAGTATATGAAAACACAAAAAATTCTGGTAATACGTGAAAATGTTTTTTCTCCTTAAAGCAGCCTGTAGTCATTAAGTGCAAATTCAAACTCTTCAACAACAGGAAAGCATTAAACTATTCTCCTATAGCAGAGTTTTAATGAGTTGTGGGTGGGACTTAGCTAGGAAAATGCGGTTCCAAGTCATCCTAATACCTGCGGCAGCAAATTACTGCTCATGCAAAAGAAGCTTTACAAAATCTGAATTTTGCACCAAGAAATAAGAAATCAAAATAACTAAAAGGGTTATACAAAACTGGTCGTCAAAACAAGGGAAGAGGAACTGTAAGTGAAGTCCGTTTTTGTCAAAGAAAATGGATGATGTGCTTGTAAGCTACAAACACTATTCAGCCTTTAGCTTTCAACAGTGGGCTGATCAAGACCAAAGTGCTTCCTGAATAAAGTAAGCAATGAGAACATTTCTGAATGTTTTGTTGGATTATGGCTTACTAGATAAAGAATTCAGTTTCCAAGTCTTGTGCTACTTAAGTATTGAGCACACAATCTGCTGCAAATGTAATTAATAGAGAACAACGCTGCCCCAACTGCTCTCATTCTCCTGCTCTGCTCAGTGTGTCTCAAAGTCATAACACTGTAGTAAGACAAGGCAAAATACATTTGTAGCCATCTAGTAGACATTAAAGAATAATAGGCCCTCCAGCCACACACTAAATGAGTTAGTAAAGTATGTTCCATATCAGGGCTGAAATAACCAAACCCCAAAGGTTTAATGCAACTCATCTGTGGGAGACAGAAGTACACATGCAAGTGCATGTACACACACACTAACACATGCAAGCACAAACGTGTGCACAAAGGAAACCAGTACAGGCTTGATGTGTGGCTACCCTTACATTTTTTTATTCACTAAGTAATGTCTCTCATTTCACACAAAAGTTCTCATTTGTGGTGCTGCTGTATGAAACAAATACTTGTCAAATTTAAAAAAGCACAACTTCCTTAACAATCAGCATTGCTCATGCACAAGACACTGTACCTGTTCTTTATTATTGTTCACTAATCCGGGCTTCTTTTTCTTTTTAAAAGGACTAGTTGCTGAGTCTTGAGGTGAATGTCCATTTGAAGAATGCTGAGGACTAGGCAACTTTCTCTTTTGTGCAGCACGTTCTGCTGACCCTGGATCTAAAAATAAAAATTAAAGAATCCATAAAATTCCAGAACATCTCCCAATACTGGCATGCAGATCCAAATTAATATGCACAAAAAAGTAATGAGTAAGGGCATCTGTCTACTGCTCTTTTTTTTTTTTTTTTTTTGAAACTCAGTAACCAAGCACAAGACAATATATTCCACATAAATTAAAGGGCAAGAAAACTTGTGAGAGCCTACTGCTTCAAATAAAAAGCCGTGAAACTCCTACATGAAATATTAATGCAGGAAAGACCTACATATAAAAATTCTCAAAGAAGTGAAGGGGGAAAACAATTTCTCTAGTTTTTTTTTTTTTACCAGAAGAATATATAAGTGTTTCCATCCATTTTTTTTAGATCAGACCATCTTTACAAAGACTGTTGTTGCCCCCCCCCCTACTTACAGCCTTATTTTCATCTTTGCATGCCTGTAAACAGTCCAAGAGGGAGAGATGTGCAATGGGACACTGAAGGATGTCACCCACCTCCATGGCAGAAGAAATCATTGGCCCCTCCCAACTTTAGACATCAACTCTGTGTGTTCTCTGGTCTCCACTGGGGATTGTAACACAGGGTGCCCAGCTATGTATACTGGCCCCTCCACCCTAAGAAAAGCAAGCAGTAACAGCCATGCATATCCCCTCACCACCACTCCTCCACTGTGTGGGCTGTTAATCAAACCTGAGTCACCTGGATCAATGTGTTTTATCTTTCTATGTCAACATACCTGTCTTGTAATAAAGTAGTGTACTCACTAAAACATTCCATCTGTGTTGTCCATTTTCATTCTTCTTTAACTGATGGGTTTGCATCCAAGACTGTGATCCGACGTGGCCACTTCTACCAGATTTTTGGATCCTAAACTCTTGAGCTCCTCCCTTTACCCATAATGCTCCAACAACCTAAAATACCTTTGATCGAGTTTGCTGCCCCAAGATATAAAGGGGCACCCTAGAATATTGTCTAACAAAGGTAAAAAGGAGAAAGGAACAAAGAAGCTGGAGCTCAAGCAAGGAACAGAGGTTCCTGTACAACTCTTAGATCACTCAAGAAGCAATGGATGGTGGAAGATGGGAGGAAGTTGAGAAAGAATGAAAATGGACAACAAAGATGGAACTTTATGGTGAGTACTTAACTTTTTTATCTGATGTTGTCCTTTTCATTCATTCCACAACTGATGGGACAGAGTCCCCAGCTACTGTAACCTTGGAAGGCCGTCATGGAAGGATTTTCTGGAGCACTGCAGAGCCAAAGGCCACTCTGTTCCTAGAAATCAAATCTAATTTGTAATGCTCAATGAAAGTGCGAGAATTAGCTCAAGTTGCAGCTGCACAAATATCATCCAAAGAAGCCCTTGACCAAAAGGCTGAAGAAACCTCCATAGACATTGTGGAATGGACTATAGGAAGTTTGGGCAAGGATGAAAGTACAGTTGTGTACACTTACCATAAATGTAGATGTTCGAGTGTATTCACTGTTGGCAGTCATCACCTGTGGGTTATCCCTGCTGTGGTAGCCCTCGGCCGGCCCAGATACCAGAGTCAATGTTTTTCTGTGTCGGCTACTGTCGTCTGTAGTCTAACGTCAGGTTGTCAGTGCTATAAAGCAAGGCAGCCGACACCATTACATCAGTTTTTCTTGTCCTAACCTGTCAGAAGCACAAGGAAATATGGTAAATTGGTCCTGGTCACTAAAAGCCACCATGGGAAGCTTATGTCCCCCTAGGGAAAGAGGATATAAGGGGTAAAGAGGGAGAGAAACCAGAACTGCAACAGTGAATACACTCTAACATCTACATTTACGGTAAGTGTACACAACTGTACTATGTTCTTCATGTTTCACTGCTGCAGTCATCACCTGTGGGAGGACTCCCAAAGCTGAGGAGAGGGATGGAAGGATAGGTTAGAGCCCTAGGCATGGGTCAGCAAGCCCTGCAGAACTACAAAGGCAAACCCTGCCCTAGACTTTGAGAAAAGAGGTAGGTGGTAATGCTTTGTAAAGGTATGGACAGAAGTCCAAATGGCAGCTTCCAAAATGTCCCTGGTGGGGACTCCTCTGAGGAATTCTGTGGAAGTGGAGGCTGCCCTAGTGGAATGGGTATGAATAGCCTTAGAGGGTGATTTCCCATGTAGTCTGTAGCAGAGATGGATACAGTGTGATATCCATTTGAAAATGGTTTGCTTGGAAATGGGCTTCCCCTCTGCTCTGGGGCAAAGCTGACAAGAAGCTGGTCTGTTTTTCTGAAGGGTTTAGTACAGTCCAAGTAGTATCCGAGTTGTCTGTGTATATCTAGTGAGTGCAGAATTCTTTCCCCCTTGGTTTGAGGGTTGGGTGGTAAGAAGGTGGGTAGATGTATGACCTGGTTGAGGGTCACATCAGATACCACCTTGGGCATAAAGGAGGGATTAGTCCTCAAGGAGACCCTGTCTGCATGGAAAATGATGTAGGGCTCAACGGCCATGAGTGCCTGAAGTTCTGAAACCCTTCTGGCTGAGGTGAGAGCTAGTAGGAAAGCAGTTTTCCAGGAGAGGTATTTCAATTCTACTGAAGCAGCAGGTTCAAATGGAGGTAAGGTTAGCTTTTCTAAAACATAATTCGGGTCCCAGGCTGCCGTGGGTGACCTTCTGGGGGGTCTCATATTAGAAGACCCTCAGAGGAATTGTTTAATCAAAGGACATGAGAAGAGGGGCTGTTCTGAATCGAAATGAGCTGAAATGGCTGAGGCATGGATTTTAATAGAAGAGAAGGAAAGGCCACTATTGAGTAACTCTGCTACACAGTCCAAAATAAGAGGGATGGAAGGTTGAGAGGTACTGGCACCAGCAGCAGAATCATTTCCATTTCCCTGTGTAAGATTTTCTGGTGCTGGACCTTCTGGCCTCAGTGACAATGTCTAGGACCTGTTTGCTTAACAGGGACCTCTTGCTTGCTTTTAAAGTATTAGCCATGCTGACAGACAGAGTCTGCAAGTCTGGGTGCAGCATTTCCTCCCCCACCTGGGTCAAGAGGTCTGAGATCAGGGGGAGCTGCAATGCTGTCTGGGCCAATCTGGAGCAATAAGGATGGCCTTTGGTCTCTCCTCCCTTATTTTGATCAGTACCTTGGGATAAGAGGCAGAGGAGGGAATGCATACACAAAGAGGGAGTTCCAGGGAAAGGTCAAGGCATCCACCTTCCATGCAAGGCGGTGATACTCCCTGGTACAGAATATTTCCAGCTGGTAGCTGAGGTGCAAAGCAAAAAGATCCACCTCCGGAGTTATCCACTCCTGAGTGACTTGCAGAAAGATTTTTCTGTGGCGCTGTCATTCATGGGGGTCCAGTAAGTTTATGCTTATGTGGTCTGCCAGGGTGTTGTCGACCCCTGGTAGGTATTGGACAATTAGGTGCAGACCCATGGAGGAGGCTGTCAGCCAGAGGTTCATGGCTAGCCTGCACAGAGGGTAAGATTGGGTCCCTCCTTGTCTGTTGATATACCACATTACTGTGGTGTTGTCAGTTTTGATAAAGGGAACCCTTGGCCTGAGATGGGGTTTGAAGAACGTCAGAGCCTTTTGCACTGCCATAATTTCTTTCTGATTGATGTGTAAGGGAAGGTGCTGGGCATCCCAAAGACCTTGGGTTCACCTGCCTACTAGGTGAGCGCTTCAAGCAATGTCTGAGCCATCGGTGGTGATGGTTTGGCCGGAAGGGGGGAGGATGAAGGGAAGACCCTTGTTCTTGGTACAGGCCCCTGCCCACCAGAGAAACTCGGCCCTTATACAGGGGATTAGCGGGAGAGAGGTCTCTAGAAGTTGAGAGTGCTGACACGGTACAGTTGTGTACACTTACCATAAATGTAGATGTTAGAGTGTATTCACTGTTGCAGTCATCACACTTGGGTTATCTGCCTGCAGGTAAGCCCTCAGTCGGCCCGCATACCATAGTCTTGGGATTTCTGCATTGGATGCGGTCGCTTCTTCCATGACGTCAAGTGTATAAAATGGGCAGCCAATGCCATTACATCAGTTTTTCTTGCCCCAGATGTCAGGAGCCCCCTAAACAGGAAGCTAGTATATGGTGTGGAACACCACCAGTAAAAAGTAAATACCCCTGCCATAAAAAATGGCCATATAGATGATAGGTAGAAAGGATAGAGAAAAACAGGGGGCTGGAGGGAGGGAAACCAGGATTGCAACACTGAATACACTCGAAAATCTACATTTATGGTAAGTGTACACAACTGTACTATGTTCTTCCCGTTTCACTGTTGCAGTCATCACACTTGGGTTGATTCCCAAAGCTGAGGAAGGGTGGAGGCATTCAAGAGGAGTTAGGGCTGGCTAGCAGGCCTTGTAAGACTGCTGTAGCAAATCCAGCTCTGAATTTAGAAAAAATAGGTAAGTGGTAATGCTTGGTGAAGGTGTGTAAAGAACTCCAGGTTGTAGCTTCCAGAATGTCCCTGGTAGGGACTCCGCTGAGAAATGCTGTAGAGGTGGAAAGTAGCCCTAGTGGAATATGTTCTGATCCCCTGTGGGGTAGGTTTTCCATGGTGCTTGTAGCAGAAATGGATGCAGTGTGCTATCCATTTGCAAATGGTTTGCTTTGAAATGGCCTTGCTCTCTGCCCCTGTAGCAAAGTTGACTAGATGATGGTCAGATTTTCTGAAAGGTTTAGTCCTGTCAAGGTAGAACCTGAGCTGTCTGTGCACGTCCAAGGAGTGCAGGATTCTCTCCCCTTTATTTTGATAATTAGGGAAGAAAGTTGGCAAATGGATGGCTTGGTTTAGAGCCACACTGGAGACCACCTTAGGCATAAAAGATGGGTTAGTCCTGAAGGAAACCCTGTCAGCATGGAAAATAATGAAGGGTGCCACAGCCATTAGTGCCTGTAACTCGGACACTGTTCTAGCCGAGGTTATGGCTAAAAGCAAGGCTGTTTTCCAAGAAAGGAATTTTAACTCTGCTGAAGCTGCAGGTTCAAAAAGGGGGAGCGTGAGCTTTTCCAGTACAAAGTTAAGGTCCCAGGCAGGAATGGGTGCTCTCCCAGGGGGCTTTAAATTGTTAGCCCCCTCTCAGAAACTGTTTGATGAGAGGGTGACAGAATAGAGGTGGCTCAGTATTATAATGAGCTGAAACGGCAGAGGCATGAATCTTAATGGAGGAGAAGGCTAGGCCTCTTTGGAGTAGCTCTGCTAGGTAATCAAGGATTTGAGGTAAGGAGGGCACAGCTGTGTCCTTTCCTTGAGATCGACTCCAAGAGCAATATCCTTTCCACTTTTCAGCATAGGATTTTCTAGTACTAGGCCTTCTGGCCTCAAGAATGACGTCCAGCACCTGCTTGCTGAGGGTTGCTGGTGGAGTATTCAGGGGGATATGCCAGGCTGCAAGGTTTAGGGTTTGCAGCTGTGGATGCAAAATCTGTCCCTCCTGCTGAGACAAGCAAGGAAGGAGCCTGATGAAGGTGCCAGGGTGGCACTGTTGTCAGACTGCATAAGAGTGGGTACCAGTGCTGGTGTGTCCAATCTGGGGCAGTAAGAATTACCCTTGGGCTGTCCTGTCTGATCTTGAGTAGTACCTTTGAGGGGAGGGGCAGAGGGGGAAAGGCATAAATTGAGAGGTTTTTACATTTGAAGGATAAGGCATCCACCTCCCAGGCCCTGCTGTGTGGGTTCCTGGTGCAAAATTTGCTCAACTGGTGGTTCTTGGGGGAGGAAAAGAGGTCCACCTCTGGATTAGAAGGTTGAAGGTGTTGGGCTCCAATTTCCACTTGTGTGGGTCCAGGAGACTTCTGCCAGTGAATTCTGTTTGCCTGGCAGGAACTGAGCTTGCAGATGCACTTGACTGCTCATGGCTGTGTTCCACAGGGCCATGGCTAACCTGAAGAGTGGGCAAGAATGGGTTCCCCCTGTTTATGTATCACATAACTGTGGTGGTGTCTGTTTTTATCAGCAGCTGTCCTGGAAAGATTAGGTACAGCTAACATCTTTTTTCGATTGATGTGCAGGAGAATTTGTCCTGGGGTCCACTTTTCCCTGAATGCATTCGCCTGCCATGTGAGCCCCCCCCCTGCATAGTCTGATGTGTCTATAGTCAGGGTTTGGGCGGCGAGGGGTTGAGTAAAAGGCAGTCCCTTGTGGTTGCATGCTTCTGCCCACCAAAGGAACTCTGCCCTTAGACAAGGAATGATCGGAATGACTGTTTCCAGGTCCTGAGAATGTTGGCACCAAAGACTTAAGTACCACTGAAGTTTCCTCATACGCAGTTTTGCATATAGAATTAGCAGAATCCATGAGGCCATGAACCCAAGGGCTTGCAGTATTTTCCTTGCAGATAGCTGGGTTTTGGTGGCCATGTGTTTGAAGTAGTTGTTCAAATAGATCTGTTTTTCTGGAGTGAGAAAGACCATCTGGGAAGTTGTGTTCAACCTTGCTCCCAGGAATACAATTTTTTGATTGGGCACCAGTTGTGATTTCTTTTCATTGGTGGTGTACTCCAATGAAGATAGGAGTCTTTTTACGAATGCCAGGCATTGAAGTAGTAATTCCTGACTGTCTGCCTGAATCAGGCAATCGTCCAAGTATGGGAAAATTTGGATATTTCTCTGCCTGCAGTATGCAATGGCTGGAGCCAGACACTGTGAATACTCTGGGTGCAGTAGATAAGCCAAAGGGAAGTGCAGAGAACTGATGGTGCATAGAGCCTGCCCTGAAGTGGAGACATCTCCTGCAAGACTCCCTTATGGGGATGTGCAGATAGGCTTCTTTTAAGTCTAGGGTGACTAGCCAGGCATCCTTGGCTAGCATAGGGAGAAGCTGTTGCAGGGTTAGCATTCTGAATTTTGGGACCACCAGAAAGGTGTTGAGAATTGATAGATCCAGGATTGGGCGCCAACAGCCCTCTTTACTGGTCACCAGGAACAGTCTGGAGTAGAAACCCTGCCCCCTTTGTTCTACTGGAACAGGTTGGATGACCCTGATATTGAGCAGGGAATGTACTTGCTTTTCAGCCTCTGCCTACTGGTTTGGAGGAAGGTCTGGAAACCTGCTTGGGGTTGGCAGGGAATGGAAGTAGTATCGGTACCCCTGGGATACAATCTTTAGAGCCAATCAGTCCTGAGTAATGGACATCCAGTTTTTGGCATGATGGGCAAGTTTTCCTCCTAGGGGCACAAGTAGATGGGCAGGGCTGGGAAGGATAACTGACAAGTCATTGTGAACTTTTACCAAAAGGGGGTGGCTTGCCAGTCCCTGTTTTTGAGGTGGGAGCACTCCATTGTTTAGATCTCTGCATACTCTGAGACTGTGGTGGTGGTGGTCTGGTTCTCCTGGGTTTGGACTGTGAAGGCCTGGAAGTTGCTGAAAGGACCTTTTTTTTTGTAAGCCAATGCCTACTAAATCTAGGTGGCTGCACTTGTAAGAATTCTTTAAAAGTTTGCATAGATTTAGCTTTTTCTTCCATCTTTTTAAGAACCTCTTCTGCTTTGGTGCCAAAAAAAAAATGGTCCTGATTTAAAGGAGTGTCTAGTAATTTTGATTTGACATGGTCTGGCAAGGTTTGTTCTTTCAGCCAAGCATGCCTTCTCAGTACAGATCTAGTGACTGCAGCCCTGCAAGATGCTTCTAGGGTGTCAAAGTCACAGTGGAAAGTATGCTTACTAACCTGGCTTGCAGAATGCATTAACTCTTGTAGATCTTTATTTTCTGCACAATCTGGAAGTAACACCATTTTTTGTGTAATTTGTTCAATAATATGTTGCTGGTACTTCAACATATGAATCTGGCAGTTCAATGTCCTGATGGCAAGAGTTGCAGAGGTATATACCTTCTTACCCCATCTGTCTAAAACTCTGGAATCCCTTGTCTGAAGGAGTAGGGTTTTTGGCTGTAGTAGCCTTAATACCTTTAGGCCCCTGGGAAATGGTCTCTGGATCCGCAGAAGGATTCTTAAAGAGAAATTTGTGAGAATTAGGTACTCTGTAGTACCAGTCAGGTTTTCTAGGGGCCGGTGGTAAAGTGTCTGGATTAAGACTGGATTCCATAAAGACATCTACAACATCCAGGACAGGGGGTATAGCTAGGGGCCTGTGCTGTGGCAACTCTAAAAATTCTGAGTCTCTTTTTGGACTGAGGATAATCCTAGCATTCCCAGCGGAAATGCTCTCAAAGTATGCAAGGTTTCACCAAAAGAAAAATCCTCTGGAGGGGAGGCAGAGGGAATGTATTCCTCTGCATCTAAATCCTCAAAGGTAGATAAGGGTATGTCCTGGTAATCAGAAGGGCCAGAGTCATCGGACTCCTGGTCTGTAGAATCAGAAAAACTCGATTCTTGGTCTCTTAGCAGGGGAAGGCTGGCTTTCCCTAATTAGGGTGATAAGGTCCTCAGCCATTCTAAGCATTTGTTTTTGAGGCATGGGAGCTTAAGCATACGCTTTTGGTCATCTGTTTTCTAGGTGTAGTGTGCACTCTGGGCCTGAGAAACTCGGTAATTTTAGCTAAAAAAGAAGTTGTCGATTTAATGCGAATATTGGTAGGTCGGAATACACCCTCAGAAGCCAGTGCCTCCACAGCCGCTCCAGACCCATCCAAGGTAGTGACATCCGCAGGTTCCATAGTCGAAGAAGCATTTTGCGGCATACTGGACTCAGAATGGGTCTCAGCAGAGGCCTGCGAATCTGTAGAAGCGGGAGGGCATCAGGGGCTGCAAAGGCGCCTCACTGAGTACTGGTGGACTGGCAACTAGCTTAACGGAAGCATTGTCGGCAGGTTTTGAGCTATGCGGTCTGTCTCTATCTATAACTTTGCACTTTTTCAGGAAATCGGTAGTCGGTTGGCTTACCAAAGCCATATCGGAATAAGGAGAATGACAGCAAAAAAATTTAGCAACAAAAATAGCCTGATGACAATTGGTTTGGGTGTTACACAAGCCACAAAACAGACAGCGAGGGACATCGTGGTTTGGGCCTAAACAGGTGACACAGTAAGAATGAAAATCTCTGAGACAATTATTAACTTTTTCGGACATCGGTTAGAGCAAGAAAAAAGAATCCCCAACGGGGTACTTAGCTTTAGAAGACTTCAGGTTTGAAACTCGAAAAACAAAAATTTCAGGCAGCGGCCAACCGGCACTTGCAAATTGCTTCTGCTTCGGGCTCCTTCTCAGCAAGATAGACTGACGTAATGGTGTCGGCTGCCTGTTTTATACCCCTGACGACCCGACGTCATGGAAGAAGCGACAGCATCTGAAGCAGAAATCCCAAGACTCTGGTATTCAGGCCGACTGACAGCTACCTGCAGGAAGACAACCCAAGTGTGATGACTGCAACACTGAAACATGAAGAACATCAAAGGTTCTTTAGATACCACTGAAGTTTCCTCATGTGAAGCCTGCCCAGAGGAATTAGAAGGATGCAAGATGCCATGTGCCCCAAGGCTTGCAGGAACTTCCTCGCAGTGAGGTGACTTCTGGAAGCCAGCTGGGTAAAGTAGAGAGGCAGGAAGCTCTGCTTTTCTGGGGATAGGAAGGCCATTTGGGATGCTGTGTCCAGCAGTGCTCCCAAGAAAATGATCTTCCTGGAGGGTGTTTTGCTTTCATTTCTTCTTGTTGATGGGGAACCCTGGGGAAGTTAGGAGGGCTGTGACTAAGAGAAGGTCCTGGAACAGCTTTTCTTTGCACTCTGCCTGAATGAGGCAGTCGTCCAGATAAGGGAAAATCTGTATATTTCTCTGTCTGCAAAATGCTATGGCCGGGGATAAGCATTTGGTGAATACTCAAGAGTGCAGCAGATAAGCTAAAGTGTAGCGCAGAGAACTGAAAGTGTTGTGAGCCTGCTCTGAAGCGCAGGAATTTCCTGCAGAATTCCCTTATGGGGATGTGGAGGTAGACATCTTTTAGGTCTAGGGTCACTAGCCAGGCATTTTTTGTCAGCAAAGATAACAGCTGCTGCTGCAAAGTTAGCATTTGGAATTTGGGGACCACAGGGGAGGTGTTCAGAATGGATAGATCCAGAATGGGGCGCCAAGTGCCCTCTTTTCTGGGAACAAGGAATAGTCTGGAATAAAAGTCTTTGCCAGTTTGATCTGGGGGGACAGGTTCTACTGCCCTCTGGGATATGAGAGTTTATACCTGTTTCAATGCCTCTGGCCACTGATTTGGAGGCACGTCTGGGTATCCTCTTGAAACTGGGATTTCGTTGAAAGAGAAATTGTATTCCTGAAAAATGATTTTTAAGACCCATTGGTCCTTTGCTAAGGAAACCAATTTTCTTTGCTGAGAGAGAGCCTTCCTCCTAGCTTTTGGTGAGTGAAAGATGGGCAGAGGAGTGAGAGGGAGTCATTGAGAGTTTTTGCCAAAGAAGGGTGCTTTAGAACTCCCTGACTTTGGGGTGGAAACGGTCCACTGTTTGGTTCTCTGCTGCCCCTGGGATAGGGGCCTGTGTGGTCTGTCCCTGCGGGGCTTACATTGGCCCTGTCTGCTAGGTGCAGGGAAGGACCAGTGCTTAGAAGGAAAGTTCCTGCTGAACCTGGGAGGTTGAACCTGAAAGAAATGTTTTGCTGTTTGCATAGATTTTGCTTTGTCTTCCATTTTTTACGCACCTCTTCTGCTTTTACTCCAAACAAGCGGTCCTTATCCAGGGGTGCATCAATACGTTTAGACTAGACAAGATCAGGGAGAGGTTGTTCCTTCAACCATGCATGTCTCCTAATGACAGATCCTGACACTACTGCCCTGCTTGAGGCATCTAGGGTGTCATATCCACAGTGTAATGAGTGTTTGGCCACTTGACAAGTAGAGTGCAGTAAATCTGCTAACTCTTTCGAATTGGCACTGTCAGGAAAGGTCAAAATATTTTGCATTAATAGTTCCAAAGTGTGTTGTTGGTATTTTAACATATGGAGCTGACAGTTGAGAGTTCTGATAGCTAAGGTTGCAGAGGTGTACACTTTTTTACCCCATCTGTCCAGAGCTCTAGGATTCTTGGCAGAACTAGTCTTTGCTCCTTTTGGTCCCTGTGTAAATGACCTCTGGGTCTGCAGCAGGATTTCTGTACAGGTTATTTGCGAGAATCCAGTACTCTGTAATACCGGTCAGGTTTACTAAGAGCAGGTGGGGAGGGCATTAGGGGCTAAAGCTGGATTCATGGAAAACATCATCCACCACTTCTAAAATAAGAAGGATGGCCAGGGGTCTGTGCTGGGGCAGGTCCAGAAACTCTCTTTTCTTAGACTGGGGGAAATCCTGAAATTCCGATTTGAAATGTTCCCTGAGGGTGTGAAGGGTTTCCCCAAAGGAAAGGTCTTCTGGTGGGGAGGCAGAAGGAAAGGATTCCTCTGCATCTGACTCCTCATAAGCAGTCAGAGGTTGTTGTTCCTCTTCCAAAATCTGAATAGTCAGATTCCTCGGAATACTGTTCTGTCATAAATTCTGGGGAAGGGTGTATTTTCCTTTTAGAAGTTGTGGCCTGACTACCCCTGATAAGAGAAATTAGATCCTCCACCATTTTAAGCATTTGGGCTTGGGGTGGTGGAGCAGGAACAAGATGGTGGCTAGAGGCAGGTTTTCTAGGAGTTGCCTGGCTTCTAGGCCTAAGAGTATCTGTCAGTCTGAGAAAAATGGTAGTCAGATGAGAAGACGACGGTTTTGTCTCGATTCGGTAGTGCGAGAGGCCTCCTTGGAAGCCAGTACCTGCGTCGCAGCTCTGGACCCAATCGAGGCAGAGACAGCCAAAGGCTCGGAAAACTAAGATGCTTTCTGCGGCACACTGGACTGGGAAAGGGTCTCAGTAGACGCCTGTGTAGATATCGAATTCGGCATCAGGTGCTGCGAAAGCACCTCACTGAATTCCGGAGAGCTGACCTGCTTAGCGGTACAGTCGTTGAAAGGCTCAGCCTTGTGTGGTCTGTCTCTATCTTTATCTCTACATTTTTTTTGGAAAGTCCACGGATTGCTGGCTGACTGACACCATTTTGGAATGCGAAGATGGAAGACGAAAATACCAGTCTACAAAAACAGCTCTACGGTAAATGGTTCTCACTTTAAAGAGGGCACAGAACTGGCAACGGAGGACGTCATGGTCTGGGCCTAAACAAGTGATGCAGTATGAATGGAAGTGTCGATGTGGGATCTGCTTCCCACAGACCATCTGGGACTATCAGTTGCTGTAAGCTTAAGTATTTAACATTTTAAATATCTAAATATTTATAAATAATTAAGTACTTCTATTGCCTTTTTTTGGCTATTTTGATATTCAGGTCTATTACACACGAGTTGTGTGTTTCTATATTGGCGTAATGTATTTTATATGCTATACTTATATTTCTGTATGGTGAATATTGGATAAAAGGAATGTGCTGCTTTAAGAAAAGGGGTGTGTGCGTGGATTGGCCAATGGGATTGTTTTTGAGTGTATTTAAACAGGGCAAACATTTACAAGATTATCTGATGAAGTTCATAAGAAGTGAACGAAAGCGCTAATCTTTTTTATTTTCTGCTTATTAAAGTTCAATAAATTGTAGTTTTACCATGGATCTGCCTGAGACAGCTTTTGTTTGGACTTTGTTTGTGCATAGTCTTTTGTGTTTCGTTTGGTGAATGGCTCCCAGCCAGAAGTGTAGGTACCTTATGAAGTGCCTATTCATTTTGATGTGATAGTATGCATCCTGAGGACTGTAACAGAAGCAAAATGGACTGAACCATGACCATCTGAAATAATGAATACTGTACAAACTGATTTAACTTGCTGAGATCCAAAATTGGTCTCAAGTCCCCTGTCTTTATTGGCACGAATAGGAATCTTGAGTTGGATCACAAACTGTGCGCCGTGGCAGGGCTAGCCACTCGATGTTGTAAAATATGGCTCTAGGTGATTCGGTCATGTTGACTGTCGCCAAAAAAAAAATGGCCATGGGTAGTTACCGGTGATAAGTGGGTTGAGGACCCGGCCTACTCTCTGACCCACGCCAGGGACCCATGCTAACGGTGGGAGGGGTATATGTGCCCTTATTGGCCAGTGTGTGCCCACCATAAAAGCCCAGCAGCCCTGGGTCAATAGGCTACTGGCTGGCCGGTGTCTAGTTGCCCAGCCTGGGTTACCTGGGATAGCTCTGTTGAGTGAAAGCTGGACATAAAACCAACCAACCTGCCAAACATGAACTGAGAATTGCTACTCTTAATGTAGGTTCACTGACAGGACGCAGCTTAGAAGTGGATGACATGATGATACGGAGGAGGCTGGACATCCTATGTATCCAAGAGATGAGATGGAAGGGCAGTGCAACAAAGCCACTTGGCTTGGGATCCAGACTCTACTACTCAGGTGGTGGACAGTATTCATAATCTCAGCCTATGCCCCACAGCAGGGTTGTGATAGTGAGGAAAAGAGTGCATTCAGACAGCAGTTGCAGGACCTACTAGATAAAGCAGGACAACATGAATTGGTGTTGATAATGGGTGACTTAAATGCACATATCGGGACAGACAGAACAGGATATGAGGACTGCCTGGGTCCACATGGGTGGAGCAATAGGAATAAAGAAGGAGAAGCCATTCTAGACTTCTGTCTGGCAAATGGCTTGATAGTAGCCAACACATGGTTCAGAAAGAGAGACAGTCACAAGATCACATACAAGAGTAGCCAACATGCAACTCAGGTAGACTTCCTCCTAGTAAGGAAAAGGCACTGGGGTAGAATCCATGATTGCAAAGTCATCCCCAGTGAAACATTCGGTTCACAACATAAACCAGTAGTTGCCACAATCAGCTGCAAGCAGTGGTCAGAGAAGGCTCTAAGGTCAACAGAGACCAGGCTAAAGACCTGGAAGTTGACTGGAGAGAAAGTACAGCAGTTCAAGGAATTACTCAGGGCTCTAGCACCCCAAGAAGAGGAGGAAATAGGTGGAGTTGAAGAAGAGTGGCAGTGCCTAAAAACAGCATGTGTTAGGACTACAGAAAAGATATGTGGCCGAGCCAGGTATGGAAATAAGGTACATAAGGAAAGCTGGTGGTGGAATGCAGAAGTGCAGGAAGAAGTGGGAGATTGAAAAGACTGACCAAGCTAGGAAGGACTACTGGTTGGCTAACAAAGAAACTAAGAAAGAAGTTGCAATAGCAAAGAATAGGGCATCAGAGGCACTCTATCAGCTTCTGGAAAGTGACTCAGTAAGGGGCACAAAGAAACTATACCAGGTTGCAAGGCAAAGACAGAAAGATAAAGAAGATAGTCAGACACCCTTCATAAGGGATTCCAGCAACAACCTGCTTACCAGCCCACAGGACATCAAAGGCAGATGGAAGGAGTATTTCCAGCAGCTTCTGAATAAAGAAAACCCCACAGAAGCGGTACTGCCCCAGAAACAGCCTACAATGAGAGTAGAAGAGGAGCCCAGCTTAGAGGTAAGAGCAGCACTAAGGAAAATGAAGTCAGGGAAAGCAGCAGGCTCAGATGAGGTCACAGCAGATATGATAAAGATGCTGGGTGAGCTAGGGGAGAAATGGCTCCTGAGGGTACTAATTGCAGTGTGGAGAGAAAGGTGTATCCCAGATGACTGGAGAATAAGCATACTCGTGCCAGTGTACAAGAACAAAGGGGACATCCACAACTGTGGACAGTACAGAGGCATCAAACTCCTACAACATTGCATGAAAGTTCTGGAGAGGGTGATTGATAAACGGATACGTAGAATAGTAGAATGTAAGATGGGAGATGAACAGTTCGGATTCAGATCAGGATGCAGTACAATTGACCCGATGTTTGCATTGAGACAGATACTTGAGAAGAAACTAGAAAAGAGGAGAGAGTCAAACTGGGCTTTCCTAGACTTGGAGAAAGCATATGTCAAGGTCCCAAGAAAGCTGATCTGGGCAGTACTGCGGTGGTTTGAAGTCCCAGAAACATTGGTAGAATTAGTATAGTACAGGCTATGTACAAGGACCCAGTGACTCAAGTACTAACAGTGTTTGGCCTCACTGAGGGGTTCCCAGTGGGAGTGGGTGTACACCAGGGTTTAGCTCTGAGCCCACTGCTGTTCATACTGGTAATGGACTACATCAGCAAACAGGTTGGAGGGGTCAGAGCAACAAAGCTGCTGTATGCAGACGATGTGGCAGTACAGGCAGACTCTGAGCTAGAACTTCAGCAAAGGATAGGAGAATGGAATGCATATCTGAAGGCACATGGGATGAAACTAAGCACAGATAAGACAGTGGTAATGCAGCAGATTGGGGAAATCAGAAGAAGCTGAGAAGAGAGATAGATGGGAAGATAGTGGAACAGGTAAACAGCTTCAAGTATCTGGGAGGGGTGGTTGAGGAGAAGGGTAGTTTGAATGAAGAGGTCAAAGCTAGAATCAGAGGGGCTGCAGCCAACTGGCATAGAGTATCAGGTGTAGTCTATGACAGAAGAATGGCAAAGAAGCTGAAAAGTAAGCTGTACAAGACAGTGGTGCGACCAGTACTACTGTATGGTACAGAAACCTGGGCAGTAAAGGCAGAACAGTTGAAGAAGCTAGAGGTGATGGAAATGAAGTGCCTGAGAAAGGTGGTAGGATGCACACTGCGGGACAGGCGAAGAAATAAGGACATAAGAGCAGAAGCCAAAGTAGCTCCAATTACAGAAAAGATCAAAAAGAACAGATTACTATGGTATGGGCACATGTGTAGAAAAGCAGAAGACAATCTGATGAGGGAGATTTGGGACAGACAGGAAGAAAGTAAGAGGAAGTGAGGGCGTCCAGCAAAGAGGTGGATGGATTGTGTGAAAGAAGATCTGCAACAGTCAGGCATGAGTGTTGAAGAAGGCAGGAGAGTGGCACTGAACCGAGAGAGTTGGCGACAGTTAATACGATACCCCAACCCCATGTAAATGGGAAAAAGGGGGATGATGATGATGATGACACTGCTTCCCTCTGACTGGGTGGAACATCGGGGATTTTCTTCACAATGGTGGGAACAGTTACAGAAAACGGTATAGTATAAACTCTGGATATGATTTTCTGCACCTACAAATCTTTTGCAATAGATTGGTGCAGAGTGCCTCCAGAGGGGAGCAGTCAGGCCTCCTTTCAGAAGTGCTGATGGGGCTTATCCAAGAAAGAATCCCTTAAGCCCCAGTTCTGCAGGTCACCTCTGCTGCACATGCGGCCTTCTTCATTCAAATTCCCCCCTGCCCCTGGGGAAACTAACTCTACGTGAATCTTGAAAGGACCCTGGGATTTCTTAATCCACATTCTTCTAACTCCTCACGGTTTGCTAGAGAAAGGTCTGAGGTTTTGATAAACATACTCCCATAGCAGACAGAGTCTTTCCTTCTTGTTCACACCTGCAGAGTGCGTCTTTAACTTGGGGCTGAACAGAGAAGATCCGTCAAAGAGAACATTGACGAATAAAGACTTAAAGGGCTCTGCAAAATCACAAAAGCATCTAGGCATGTCTCCTGATGACTATGTCTGAACCCGTGGACCATGATGCACCTTCCACAGCATGGGAGATCAACCTCATGGATGCAATCGAGATGGATTGAAGGGTGGCAAGCTGCAAGGATATTCTGCTTCCATCACATGATGACATGCACCCAGGAAGAGATTTGGTAAGCTCCTTAGTCACACCTCTTTGCAGTCTTGTAAAATGTGCCAAGTAATTCAGCGACCTGAGGGAAATAGTCACTGAAACATACACAGTTCACAAATCTGTCCAAAGCCTTAGACTCTCTTGCTAGTGGGATGGTCAGAAAAACTCTGTTTTGCCATTTCTTTCTTTGTGGCTGCAGTCACAACCATGGCATCAATTGGCACTCCCTTGCTCATGTGTGCAGTCTTTTGGGTTGTGGGGCTAAAATTTTGTCTGGTCTTTTCGGTATTGTCTCAGTGTCCAGCTCCTTCCATGCCCACTGAGAGACAAGGCCGATGAGCTCATGAAGTAGATGGGGCAGACCCAAATGCCTCCAGAAACACGGATTCTTCCTGGGATGGGGTGTCACAGGACCAGCCACCTTTTTGTTTCAGAATGTCTCCAAAGGAGACATCTTCAGATGTTGATTTGGTGGGCCCCCTTCCCCTCATCAAAATCAGTGTATTTTCTGAGAGATTCCAAGAGAATCTAAGTGCCTCCTTTTACACATGCTCTTCAGAGGTACC
This sequence comes from Protopterus annectens, assembly GCF_019279795.1. Classification (NCBI taxonomy): domain Eukaryota; kingdom Metazoa; phylum Chordata; order Ceratodontiformes; family Protopteridae; genus Protopterus; species Protopterus annectens. The sequence goes on along the minus strand of NC_056746.1, from coordinate 885,150,469 downwards.
TCCTCAGTGGGATGTTCTGAGGAAGTATCAGAAGAGAGAATGTCCAGACGGACCAGCTGGACACTGGTTTGCCCTGGCTATCCCGGTGGAAGGGATGGTGGACTAATAGCAAAGGATAGTATGAGACAGCTGTATGATTTGGGGGGGGGGCACAGGTACAGCTCTTTTCTAGCCAAGGAGAAAACCCTCTCCACAACCTCAAAGGTAGAATGCCTAGAGGACACAAAGTCAACAGTGCTGAAGCCAGAATATTTCAGATTGTTGGCTCCTGCAACCCTACCAGCATTCCACCTGAGGAGGGAGTCACAGCCCAGACATCCAGTGCTGAGGCTCTTAAGAGGATACACTGTTATGAAATCTTTGGAGTTGACTCCAATCCCCTGAATCAGGTACCGACACTTAGGCTCTGATAGACTCTTTGCCAGCTGGCTCAGGGGAACCATCAGAGTCGAAGAGCAAACAGTCTTCGGAGCTGATGAAGATATCCCCAGGGACCTCAGATCATTAGACTCCAAAACAGAGGGTCAGATCATAGGAGGAGGCAGCATAACACAACAAGCAGTAATAAACCATTAGAGAGGATGTTCAACAGGGGGGGTTGGGAAGTGGAGCAACTCAAACTATGAGAATAACAGCGATTCACTCATTTATGCTATAGCAAGTAACCAAATATTTCATCCTTCTCCTCAAACTACTTACTTGGATGGTTAGAATAAAAGACAAAACTCAAGTAATGGGCTGAAATCCCTAACAAACATTCCTTGGACAGCCACTATAGCAAACCCACTTCTACCTCAGAAATGTCCCAGCTATGAAATGATTGGTAAAAAACAAAAGTTATGTACTCACTGTAATGATGCATCTGTGCTGTTCACTTTCATGCTTCCTCAACTAATAGGTCTTAGATCCATCCTCAGATCCAACGTGGCCTGTTTTACTAGACTCACAGATGAAGCTCTCGAGATCCTACCTTTACCCACGTCTCACCATCCTGGCATACCTCAGATGGAATTTGCTTCTCCACCGTATATATGGCATCATACCATTTTAAAAAACAAGATAAAGACATACAGAAAAGCTGGAGCTCAAACAGGGAACAGGCAGGTTCCCAAAGGGACATCATTTAGGCCTCACTAGGAAGACAATGAAGGGGGATGGAGGATGAGGTGGTGAGTAGTTGAGGAAGAAAGAAAATGGACAACACAGATGTATCATTATGGTGAGTACATATCTTATGTATTTGATTATGTAATTTTCATTTACTCCACAACTGAAGGGACAGAGTTCCCAACTAGCTGAATCTTGGGTGGCCCTCATCAAAAGATATTTTGGAGTACAACAGGACCAAATGCTGTCCTATTTCTGGATAGCATGTCTTACTTGTAATGAGTGATAATGGTATGAGCATTGGACCAAGTGGCAGCTGTTCAAAGGTCATCTACGGAAGACACAGACGAAGTGGCTACAGACCTCATGGAATGTGCTTTGGGAGGCTAAAGTAAAGATGAACTTTTTTTTTTTTTTTTAATAAATAAAACTTCATCCTTTATAAATAAAAGATAAAACAATAAGTCCACCATTTAGCCAGGGTCACTTTAGACACTGCTTTACCAAATTTGTTCTTGGAGAAGGATGCAAATAATTGGTTAGCTTCCTGCAATTTTGGGTTCTGTGCAGATAAAATCTAAGCTGCTAGCGTACGCCCTAAAGATGCAGCATGTATTCTCCTTCGTTTGAGAACTTCAGAAAAAACACAGGTAAATCGATGACCTGATTTAAGTTGGATTCAGAAGCCACCTTAGGTAAAAAGGATGGATTCATGTGTAATGAAATCCTATTCTTATGGAAGGTCAGGTATGGGGATTTTGCAGACGGGGCTTGGAGTTCAGGTACTCCTCTAGCAGAAATGACACCAATTATAAAAATTGTTTTCCAGGACAAGAAAGTACAGTTTTGTACCTACCATAAATGTAGATGTTCGAGTGCTAATACAGCTGCAGTCATAACACATGGGTTCTCCTGCCGTCAGGCGGGTCCTCGGTCGGCCGAATTCCAAAGTCTAGGTCCGGCGTCGGTTGCCGTCACTTCTTCCCTGACGTCAGTGCGACAGGGGTATAAAGGAACCAGCCGACGCCATTTTATTCAGTTTTTCTTGCCCCAAATGTCAGGTGCCCCCAGAAGGAAGGCAATACATAAATTTGTGTAATAATGCAGTGCAATATAATCAAAATACAGTAGTTGCAAGCAAATACATCATAAATGAATACCCCAATCAGGTTGTATGAGGATGTGTTAGCCTATAGGCCTGTCCCAAGAGGGGAAGGAGGGAGGGAAACCTGGACTGCAGCTGTATTAGCACTCGAACATCTACTTTTATGGTAGGTACAAAACTGTACTATGTTCATTGTGCATACAGCTGCAGTCATAACAGATGGGTAGAATCCCAAAGCTAAAGAAGGGGTGGTAGGCACTAGGTGGAACTAGGAGGAGCCAAAATGCCCTGCAAGACTGCAGTGGCAAAGCCTGCTCTAGATTTGGAGTATAATAGTAGGTTGTAGTGCTTGGAGAAGGTATGCACAGAACTCCAAGTGGCTGCTTCCAAAATATCCTTGGTAGGAACTACTCTGAGAAAGGCTGCAGAGGTGGCTGTGGCCCTGGTGGAATGAGTTCTAATGCCTGTAGGTACAGTTTTGCCATGAAAGGAATAGCAAAAGCGTATGCAGTGGGCTATCCATTTTGAGATTGTCTGTTTGGAAATTGGCTTTCCTTGAGCTTCTACCGCATAGGCCACAAAGAGCTGTTCTGATTTTCTGAAAGGCTTTGTTCTGTCCAAATAATAACGCAGTTGTCTGTGGATGTCCAAGGAATGTAGTAATCTCTCCCCTTTGTTTTGAGGATTAGGATAAAAAGTAGGTAAATGTATGGCCTGATTTAAAGCTACCCTGGATACCACTTTAGGCATAAAGGACGGGTTGGTTCGTAAGGAAACTCTGTCCTGATGGAAGATGATAAAAGGCTGGACAGCCATGAGAGCCTGTAGTTCTGAAACTCTACGAGCTGAGGTGATAGCCAGAAGGAAAGCTGTTTTCCAGGACAAATATTGCAAATCTGATGAGGCAGCTGGCTCAAAGGGAGGCAAGGTCAGTTTTTCCAGAATGAAATTAAGATCCCAAGCAGGCATAGGTTGTTTCCTTGGAGGTCTTAAATTCTTAGCCCCTCTGAGAAACTGTCTTAAGAGAGGGTGAGAGAATAAAGGTGGATCAGTGTTGTATTCTGCAGAAATGGCTGAGGCATGGATTTTGATGGAGAAGAAAGAAAGTCCACTGCTTAGCAGTTCAGCCAAATATTGTAGTATTTGAGGTAAATTCAGTTTTCCAGGATCCTGGCCTTTTTTCTCATTCCAGACACAAAAACATTTCCATTTTGCGGAGTAAGCTTTTCTAGTTGATGGCCTTCTGGCCTCCAAAATGACATCCTGCACCTCCTTGGAGAGTAGGGCCTGTTGTGATGCTAAGGAATCTTCCATGCGGCTAGATTGAGTGTTTTTAGCTGACTGTGAAGAGTTTTGAAGCTGTGCTGAGTCAGAAGAAGAGGCATTAGAGGCAGGGTCCATGGTGGGGAATGCGTCAGGCTCCTCAGGAGTGGGTACCAGTGTTGCCTTGGCCAGTCCGGAGCAATGAGAATCATCTTTGGTCTGTCTGCTCTGGTCTTCAATAGAACTTTGGGCAGCAGAGAAAGAGGTGGGAAGGCATAAACTGTCATTGATGTCCAACTGAAAGAGAGAGCGTCCACTCTCCAGGCCTTTGGATGGAAGATCCTTGAGCAGAATTTTGTCAATTGATGATTTTTGTGGGAGGCAAAGAGATCTATGTCTGACCTTCCCCATTCTTGGATTATTTCTGTAAAAACTTTTGGATGCAATTTCCATTCGTGTGGATCTGTCATATTCCTGCTTAGGTTGTCTGCCAGCGTGTTTTCCTTGCCTGGCAAGTACTGTGCTTCTAGTTCCATTTGTAAGTCCATGGCCATGTTCCAAAGTGACATGGCCAGTCTGCATAGGGGGTAAGAATGTGTTCCTCCCTGTTTATGTACCACATAACTGTGGTGTTGTCCGTTCTTATCAATAGTTGACCTGGTTGTAGAAGGTCCTTGAAAGCTATAATAGCATTTATTACTGCTAGCATTTCTTTTTGGGACCATTTGCCCTGAATGCACCGATCTGTCATGTGCGCCCCCCAGGCGTAGTCCGAGGCGTCTGTTGTGATGACTTGATTTGCTTGAGGCTTGCTGAATGGAAGACCTGTGTTTGTTTGACATGCTTGAGCCCACCACAGAAATTCCTTTTGCAGACATGGAATTAGTGGTATTATTGTTTCCAAACTGCGGCTGTGTTGAGACCATATGTTTTTCAGGTACCATTGTAGTTTCCTCATATGCAGCCTTGCACATGGGATTAGTAAGATGCAAGATGCCATGAATCCCAGAGCCTGCAGGATTTTCCTTGTAGTCAGCCTGGTGTAATTTGCTAGTGTTCTGAAGTATTGAATTAGTTGCCCCTGCTTCTCTGGCGTGAGGTAGGCCACCTGGGTGTTTGTATCCAAATTGGCACCCAGGAAAATTATCTTCCGAGAGGGTATCAGCCTTGATTTCTTTTTGTTGACTGTGTATCCCAGAGAGTTCAATAACATTATTACATAAGCCAGATGTTTCAGAAGAATGTGCTTGCTGTCTGCTTGGATCAGGCAGTCGTCCAAATAGGGGTATATTTGTATCCCTTGAAGTCTGCAGTAGGCAATTACTGATGCCAGGCATTTCATGAATACTCTGGGTGCAGTAGATAAGCCAAAGGGCAATGCAGAGAATTGATAATGGGTTGAACCTGCAAGAAATCTGAGGTACCTTCTGCAATTTTGTCTGATTCGGACATGCAGGTATGCCTCCTTGAGGTCCAATGTTACCAGCCAAGACTCCTTACCCAGCATGGGAAGAAGTTGCTGTAGAGTGAGCATCTTGAATTTTGGTACGAGTAGAAATGTGTTTAGGATGGATAGGTCCAAAATAGGTCTCCAATCTTTTCCCTTTCTTGGTACCAGAAATAGCCTGGAATAAAAACCTTGACCTTGTTCGTGCATAGGTACCTCTTGAATAGCTTTCATGTTTATGAGCTCTGAAATTTGCCTTTGTGCCTCTGCCCTTTGATTGTGTGGCAGGTTTGGCATGCCTCTCATTTTTGGAAGGGTGTGAAAATGGAATTTGTAGCCTCTGTTTATAATGTCCAGGATTCATTTGTCCTTTGTGACAATATGCCAATTTTTTGAAAATAATGCCAGCTTTCCTCCTAAGGGGGCTGCCATTTGAGACCTGGTTGGCATGCAAAGGGGAAGTCATTGGGTTTGCTTTCTGAAAGATTGCGAGTTGTCCTCACCACCTCTTTGTGTAGGAGCTTGCCATTGTCTGCCTCTAAACGATCCTTGGGATTGTCCTCTGCCCCTCGGCCTGTATCTGCCTCTTTGGGGTCTGTCTGTGGCAGGAAAGGACCAGTTTTGGAAGGCCAATTTCTACTAAAATGTGGGGGTTGAACCTGTAGAAATTCTTTCACAGTTTGCATTGATTTAGCCTTTTCCTCCATTTTCCTTAATACCTCCTCAGCATTAGCTCCAAATAGTACATCCTTTTGAAGAGGGGTCTAGTAATTTAGCTTTGACATGATCAGGCAAGGCTTGTTCCTTGAGCCAGGCATGCCTACGTATGACTGATCCTGTAACAGCAGCTCTACATGAGGCCTCTAGAGCATCAAAACCACATTGTAAGGTATGCTTACCCACTTGTTCTGCACTATGCATCAAATCCTGCAACTCCTTCAAGTCTGGTTGTTCAGGTTGTGACATTTTACTTTTCAATTGTGATAACAAAAACTGTTGGTATTTTAGCATATGAAACTGACAGTTTAAGGTCCTCATGGATAAGGTAGCCGAGGTATATACCTTTTTTCCCCACCTTTCTAAGGATCTGGAATCTCTCTCGGAAGGCAATGGAGGCCTTAACTCCCTTGGGGCCCTGTGAGATGGTTTCTGGGTCAGCAGCATGGCTTTTGTATAAAAATTGGTGCGAGTCAAGAACCCTGTAGTACCTGTCAGGCTTAACTGGAGCTGGAGGTAGAGAGTCCGGGTTAAGGCAGGCCTCCGAGTAAACATCATCTAGGATGTCCAAGACAGGAGGTATAGCCAGAGGCCTGTGCTGAGGTAGCAATAGAAATTCCCTGAGCCTTTTCTTGGAATCTGAATAATCTTGGCCTTCCCAGTGGAAGTGTTCCCTTAAGGTATGCAAAGTTTCCCCAAATGAGTAATCCTCGGGGGGATACAGAAGGGATGGACTCCTCCGCATCAGAGTCTTCAAAAGGGGAGTACGAATGTTCCTGATCATCAGAGTGCTCTGAAATGATGGAGCCCTGATCAGAGGAGGGGGAATCTTCCTCCACTCTGGGCCTTTTGTCCGGTGGGGGCTGAGAACCTCTGATACGAGTAATTAAATCCTCAGCCATTTTAAGCATCTGTTTCTTAGGCATGGGGCCTTTTGTCCGGTGGGGGCTGAGAACCTCTGATACGAGTAATTAAATCCTCAGCCATTTTAAGCATCTGTTTCTTAGGCATGGGGCCTGGAGATGGGCCCTGTGTAGCTGGTCTCTTAGAGTGCATGGTTGCTTTAGACTTTGTGAAAGCCTTGATGGAGAAAGAAGAGGAAGGTCTGAAGACACCTTGAGTGGAGGTGGACCTGTCCACATTCTGAGTTTCAACGCCAAGAGTGGCTTCAGTATCTGTAGTCGGGGTGTGGGCCGTGGAGCCTGCGACCTCGGGCACAGGAGACACCGTCAAAGAAGTGTCGTCGGTAGTCAGGGGCTGCGTAGGCGCCTCGCTGAGAACCAGACCACGTGTAGTCGGCTTTGGCGTGGTGTCGGTAGAGGCCGCGGACCTCATGTGTCAGTCCTTGTCTTTACGTTTTTTAGACAAAACCGGAGTCGGCGAACTCCGCCCGACACTTAATAGTGCGTTTGTTAAATGTAGCACAAAAGCGACAGACCGAGACGTCGTGGTCTGGGCCTAAACAAGGTATACAGAGGGAATGGAAATCCTTATGCGGCATTTGCTTCCCACAAGAAATACAATTATTAACTTTGTCTGACATCGTTCTGAGGCAAGAAAAGTTTCCCCAACGGGGTACTTAGCTTTTAAGAAGACTTTGGTTTCCAAATTTTCGTAATCTCAGGAGCTGGCCGACCGGCACTTGCGAACTGCTTCTGCTTCGGGCACCGCGCGGCAAGAAAGACTGAATAAAATGGCGTCGGCTGGTTCCTTTATACCCCTGTCGCACTGACGTCAGGGAAGAAGCGACGACAACCGACGCCAGACCTAGACTTTGGAATTCGGCCGACCGAGGACCCGCCTGACGGCAGGAGAACCCATCTGTTATGACTGCAGCTGTATGCACGATGAACATCTTAAGGTTAACCACAACCGAAGGCTCAAATGGAACTTTGAGTAAGAGCTTGCAACAAAACAGTCCAACCCCAAGAAGGAGAATGATCTTTAACTCGGGTCCTGAGCAAAATGGTACCCTTCAGTAAGGCCTTGCACAACTTCAAAGAAGCCAAGAAGGAATAATTCTCGCCTGAGTGAAAACTTGAAACGGCCACTAAGTGATCTTTAATAGTAGAATAACTCACCCCATTGTTAAAAAAAAAAAAAAAAAAAAAAAAAAAAAGTTATGTACTCACCATAATGTTCCATGCGAGTTGTTCATCTCACCTTCATTCTTTACTGATGGGTTCAGAGCCGATCCTCAGCTCCGACTCAGCCAGCTGCAAAAGCTCAAGGTCTTCAACCAGCTCGAGGCCAACTCCCTGTCCCATGATGCACCCTGATCTTCCCTCAGATCTTGTTTGCTGCCAATCCTAGTAGTATAAATATGCCACTCAGCTGGATAAGAGACGAAGCATCATATAAAAAAAGGTGACAGACCAAGTAGACTGGATGGGGGTTGGAGGGTGGGATGTAAGAATGAAGGCGAGATGAACCACTCACATGGAACGTTATGGTGAGTACATAACTTATGTGAAGTTGTTCTATCTCGCCGTTCATTCTTTACTGATGGGTAACATCCCAAGCACCATCTTTCTCAGGTGGCTCGTGGGAGAATATTCCTCAGAACTGTGGAACCAAAGGGGGTCCTGTCCCTGGAGGCCTTGTCTACTTTGCAAGGAGTGATAAATTTATGAAGTCTTGACCAGGTAGCTGCAGCACAAATAGAATTCAATGGTAACCTTGCAGAAAAGGCTAATGAGGTTGAAACAGCTCTAGTAGACTGGGTTTTTATTTTCTGTTGCAAAGGAGCATTCTCTGAGTTATAAATGTAAGAAATGCAATCTGATAGCCATCTTAGCAAGGTTACTTTTGTCACTGGGGCACCCTTTTTTTTTTTAATTCTGAAAAGGAAACAAAGAGCTGATCCGTTGATCTGAAATGTTTCGCTCTATCTAGATAAAATCGGAGTTGTCTATGAACATCAAGTTTGTGTAGCATGTGTTCCATCCTATTTGTGTACTGAGGAACGAAAACTGGCAACTCAATGGACTAGCTAAGATTTGTCTCTGAACAAACATTTGGTAAAAAGGATGGATTAGTTCTGAGCAAATCTCTGTCATCATGGAAAATCAGATAAGGCGGTTTAATGGTCAAGCCCTGCAACTCAGAAATCCTCTGAGCCGAACTAATGGCTATCAGAAAAATAGTCTTCCATGAAAGGAATTTCAAAGGACAGGTCGAGGCTGGTTTGAAGGAAGGTAATATGATTCTGGAGAGGAGAAAATGTAGATTCCATGGCATGACTGGAGCCCTGATTGGTGGCCTCAAATGAATGGCACCTTTAAGAAAGGCTTTAGTGAGTTGATGCGACATGACACTGGAGCCTTGGAAGACAAGATGAAAGTTTGAGATCACTGCTAACTGAACTCTGATGGCAGCTGCAGCAGCTCTTTCATTGAAAAGTTTAGTTAGAAATTCTAATATAGATGGGATCAGAGCTAGATAAAGATCAACATCATTCTGAGATGCCCATGAGGAAAATCTCTTCCATTTGCTAAGATACAACTTTCTGGTGGATGATTTATGAGAGGATGTTATAATATGTTGGGCCTCAGCTGAGAGGTTGTAAATCCTGGGTATTGTTGGAATTGGAGCTGCCAAGCTGCCAGTTTGAGGGAGTGAACAGAAGGATGAAGAGCACCTGATGAATGGGTCAACAGATCTGAAACTGGATCCAGGGTTCTACCAAGAGATGAGGCTGGAGGAAGGGGAACCAAATTTGCAGAGGCCAGTAAGGGGCTATTAGGATCATGGCCCTTCCAGAATTTTTGCTTTCTGTAATACCTTGGGAATCAAAGAGAAGGGAGAAAATGCATAAACAACACCCAGGAGCCAACTGTGCACCAGTGAATCCCTTGGGGCATCCCCCGGCAGGACAATCAGGGCAAAACAGCTGCTGCATTTCGTTTTTGTTGGGGATGCAAAAAAGATCGCAGCAAGGCTGGCCCCACCTGCGGAATGTCAGTTCCACTACTTGTTGCTTTAGGGACCACTCGTAAGGTAGTAAGATTGCCCTGCTCAGCATGTCTGCTATCACATTGGACTTCCCCGGGATGTGCGTTGCTACCAGAAAGCACTGGGAGGAGATTGCCCACTGCCATACTCTCATGGCCTCTCAACACAGAGGATAAGATTTGGTTCCTCCTTGTTTGTTGACGCACCAGACCACTGACATGCTGTCTGAATTGCAATTGTTCCCAGAGGTAGAGAATCTTGAAAGGACTGCAAAGCTAGAAGTACCGCTCTCATCTCCAGGACATTTATATGCAGATGAGCCTCGTGTTTCATCCAATCAAGGAAGCGTCCATGCTCACCATGGCTATGGGATTGGGTAGGTCGAATGGACGTCCCCGAGATAAATGTTGAGACGTCAGCCACCATTGAAGGTCCTTCTTGTATGTATTATTTATGATAATTTGGTGCGACATTGGAAGCTCCTGAAAGGACTATTGAGAGAATAGGCGCCATTGTACAATTCACGTGTCGAGGGGGATGGCAATGACTGCTGCCACCATCGATCCTAGCATTTTGAGCACCATTGAGACTGGGGCATTTTTTCTTGGAAGCAGGTCTAAAATTTGTTGTCATAATAGACAAATTCTTTCCAGAGGCAGAGTTAATGTCTTTTTGGAGTCAGTAATCCCGGCTTTCCCAGCAGAAATGCTCCTTAAGTGTGTGCAAGGTTTCACCAAAAGAAAAATCTTCAGGAGGGGAAGCAGAGGGAATGGAGTCCTCTGCATCAGAATCCTCATAGGTAGATAAGGCCAAATCCTGGTAATCAGAAGAAACAGAAATTTCAGAATCCTGATCAGAAGAATCAAAAGGAAAATCAGCTCTAGGTCTCTTAGACGGTGAAGGTTGGCTTCCCCTAATTAAAGTAATAAGGTCTTCAGCCATTCTGATAATTTGTTTTTAGGTATATGGACCTGACCATGCAGTTTGGACATGGGTTTGCAAGGCGTGGGTCGAGTTTTAGGCCTTGAAGAAGAAGATGGCGTCTGTTTGAAATGCAAGTCAGTTGGCCTGAATACACCCTCAGAAGTCGGTGCCTGCACAGCGGCTCCGGACCCATCCAAGGTAGAGACATCAGCAGGTTCCATGGTCGAAGAAGCATCTCGCAGCATACCGGACTCTGAATGGGTCTCAGTAGTAGCCTGTGAATCTGAAGTAGCGGGTATCAGGGGCTGCGAACAAGGTCTTTCTGTCTTTCTCACTCCTGGAAAGAGTTTCCTTTACATTAGGTCTGAAAAGGGACGAACCGTCAAAGGGGGTGTTAATGAAGGGAGACTTAAAGGGTTCCGAAAAGGAAAGTACAATTGTGTACACTTACCATAAATGTAGATGTTCAAGTGTACTCACTGTTGCAGTCATTACACTTGGGTTATCCTGCTGGCAGGCTACCCTCAGTCGGCCTGAATTCCAAAGTCTAGGTCTGGCATCGGTTGCTGTCGCGTCTTCCCTGACGTCAGTGCGCCAGGGGTATAAAAGATGCAGCCGACGCCATTTTCTTCAGTTTTTCTTGCCACAGATGTCAGGTGCCCCCAAAAGGGTAGGCTAAGAAATATGTCAATAAAACATGCATGCACCAAAATATATTATACCTTCATCTACAAGCAAATACACCATATAGGTTGTATAGATTAGAGAAGTGCAGAAATGTTCCAGCAAAGAAATGGGGATGGTGGGTAACCTGGACTGCAACAGTGAATACACTTGAACATCTACATTTATGGTAAGTATACACAGCTGTACTATGTTCTTTGTTTCACTGTTGCAGTCATTACACTTGGGTTGAATCCCAAAGCTATGGTTGGGAGGCTGTAGCTACTATAGCATTAGGAGTGGCTATGAGGCCCTGCAGAACTGCAGTGGCAAAGCCTGCCCTGGACTTAGAGTAGAGTGGTAAATGATAGTGCTTTGTAAAGGTGTGCACAGAACTCCAGATAGCAGCCTCTAAAATGTCTTTGGTTGGTACTCCCCTGAGGAAGGCTGCTGATGTGGCTGCTGCTCTGGTTGAATGTGGCGTAATGCCCTTAGGCACTGGCTTGCCATGTTGTGAATAGCAGAAATGAATGCAGTGACCTATCCACTTAGAAATAGTCTGCTTTGAGATGGCCTTTCCTTGTGATCCTGCAGCATATGCCACCAGTAGTTGCTCGTCTTTCTGAAAGCTTTGGTTCTGATCAAGTAGAAGCGTAATTGTCTGTGTATGTCCAAAGAATGCAGAATTCTCTCCGCCTTATTCTGTGGGTTGGCAGATGAATAGCTTGGTTAAGGGCCACACTGGACACTATCTTAAGCATAAATGTCAGGTCTGTCCTCGGAGAAACCCTGTCTGGATAAAAAATAATAAAAGGTTCCACAGCCATGAGTGCCTGTAGCTCAGACTCGTCTTGCAGAAGTTATTGCTAGGAGCAGAGCTGTTTTCCAAGATAAAAACTTTATATCAGCTGTAACGGCTGGCTCAAAAGGAGGCAAAATGAGTTTTTCCAAGACATAATTGAGGTCCCATGCAGGTATTGGTGATCTCCTTGTAGGCCTTACGTTTTTGGCTCCTCTGAGGTACTGCCTTAACAAAGGATGAGAAAAGATTGGTGGCTCTGTATTGTAATGAGCGGAAATGGCAGAGGCATGAATTTTAATTGATGAAAAGGATAGGCCTTTGTCCAGCATCGCAGTTAAGTATTGCAAAATCTGAGGAATATTTGGTACAGCTGTGTCAATTCCTTGTGCCCGTTTCCAAGCACAGAATCTCTTTCATTTTCCAGCATAAGATTTTCTGGTACTAGGCCTTCTGGCCTCCAAAATGACATCCATCACAGCTTTAGTGGGAGGCGCGTTTTGTATGAGTACATTATCTGCCATGCTGCCAGATTTAAGGTCTTTAGCTGGCTGTGCAGGATCTGATTGCTTTGCTGGGATAGTAGATGAGGTATTTGAGGCAAGGTCCAAGCCGGGCATGGAGACAAGTTCCTTAGAAATGGATACCAGTACAGGCGGGGCAAGTCTGGGGCATTCAGTATCATCTTTGGCTTCTCTTGTCTGACCTTTAGGAGTACCTTGGGGAGGACAGGCAGTGGAGGAAAGGCATATACTGCTAAGCTTTTCCAGCTGAAAGACAGGGCGTCCACTTTCCATGCTTGTCTGTGATAAGTCCTTGTGCGGAATCTTTTTAGTTGGTAGTTGTGAGGAGAGGCAAATCGATCTATCTCCGGGCATCCCCATTTCCTTGTTAGCACGCTGAAGACTTGTGGATCCAATTTCCACTTGTGGGGATCCATGAGGTTTCTGCTTAGTTCGTCTGCCAGAGTATTTATCTTTCCTGGCAGGAATTGTGCCTGCAGATGTACTTGGTAAGTCAATGCAGTGTCCCACAAAGTCAAAGGGGGTAAGAATGAGTGCCTCCCTGCTTGTTTTTATACCACATGACCGTGGTGTTGTCTGTCTTTATCAGTAGTTGTCCCGGATGAAGTAGGTCCTTGAAGGCTGTCAGGGGATTCTGAACAGCTAGCATCTCCTTTTGATCAATATGTAGATGCATTTGGTTTGCGGACCACGTGCCTTGAATACACCTTCCTGCCATGTGGGCCCCCCAGGCATAATCTGATGTATCCGTTGTTAATGTTTGCCTGGCTGGGGGTAAAGTGATGGCTGCCCCTTGTTCTGGTGACAAGCCTTCGCCCACCATCGAAACTCCTGTCGCAGGCAGGGAACGAGGGTAATTATTGTTTCCAGACTGTGGCAATGTTGAGTCCAAACACTTTTTAGGTACCATTGAAGTTTCCTCATATGCAGTCTCACATATGGAAATAGTAGAATGCAGGATGCCATGAAGCCCAAAGCCTGCAGAATGTTTCTTGCAGATAACTGGGCCTTTGTTGCAAACAGGTTGAAACAGGTAGTCAGTTGTCTGTGTGGCGTGAGATAAGCCATCTGGGCAGTTGTATTTAAGCTTACACCCAGGAATATTATCTCTTGAGAGGGTACTAGTTTTGAAATCTCTTTACAAACGCCAGATGCTGTAGTTGAATGTCCTTGTTCTCTGCTTGAATGAGGCAGTCATTCAAGTAAGGATATATTTGTATTCCTCTTTGTCTGCAGAATGAAATTACTGGTGCCAGGCACTTTGTGAAGACCCTGGGCGCAGTAGATAAGCCAAAGGGCAATGCAGACAATTGGTAGTGCATTGAGCCAGCTTTGAATCTGAGGTATCTTCTGCATGTTGATCTGATTGGGACATGCAGGTATGCCTCTTTTAGGTCTAAAAAGTCACAAGCCAAGCCTTCTTGCCCAGCATGAGCAGAAGTTGCTGTAGAGTCAACATCTTGAATTTTGCTATATCCAGAAATGTGTTGGTCTCCAGGTCTTGTCCTTTCTTGGGACCAAGAAAAGTCTTGAATAAAATTTTGTCCCTGCTCTTGCTCTGGTACTTGTTGAATGGCCCTAATGTCCATGAGGGATGAGACTTGCTTTTGTGCATCTGCCCATTGATGTTTTGGCAGGACTGGCCAACCGTTTGTGCTCGGCAGGGTATGGAAGTCAAACTTGTAGCCTTGTGACACTATGTCTAGGACCCATTTGTCCTGGGTTATTATGTGCCAATTTTGAGAAAAAAGTGCTAGTTTTCCCCCTAAAGGTGCTGCCAGAAGATAAGTGCTTGGTGCAGACAGGGGGAAGTCATTGGGACTGTTTCCTGTATGGCTGTGATTTGTCTTCTCCACTTTTGGAGGTAGAAGCACCCCATTGTTTAGAGCTGTACGAACCTTGGGGCTGGGATCTGCCTCTTGGGCGTCTGTATCTGCCCCATTGTGGTCTGTCTGACACTAGAAAGGACCAATTCTTTGTAGGCCAGTGTCTGCTAAATCTAGGAGGCTGTACCTGTAAGAAATCCTTAACCGTTTGCATAGATTTAGCTTTGACCTCCATTTTCTTCAACACCTCTTCTGCTTTAACACCAAACAAGGTATCATGCTGTAATGGAGCGTCTAATAACTTTGCTTTGACATGATGGCAGATTTTGTTCCTTTAACCAAGCATGCCTCCTGATGACAGAACCCATAACAGCAGCCCTGCAGGAGGCCTCCAAAGAATCAAAACCACATTGCAAAGTATGCTTTCCAACTTGTTCAGCTGCATGCAATAAATCCTGCATTTCTTTGTTTTCTGTACATTCAGAATTTATCAACATTTTCTGTTTAAGCAGTGACATAATATATTGTTGATATTTGAGCATATGAAACTGACAATTTAAAGCCCTTATAGCCAAGGTAGCAGAAGTGTAAATCTTTTTTCCCCATCTGTCCAATGCCCTAGAATCCCTGTCTGAGGGGGTAGGGTTTTTTTGCAGCGGACGCCTTGACCCCTTTGGGACCCTGAGAGATTGTTTCTGGGTCAGCAGCAGTGTTTTTGAAAAGGAAGTTATGAGAGTCAGGAACCCTGTAGTACCTGTCCGGCTTAACAGGAGCTGGAGGTAAGGAGTCAGGGGTCAGACTAGACTCTGAAAATACATCATCTACAATGTAGAACACAGGTGGAATAGCTAGGGGCCTGTGTTGTGGTAGTAAAAGGAAGTCTCTGAGCCTTTTCTTAGATTCTGAAAAATATTGGCTCTCCCAGTGAAAATGCTCCCTCATGGTATGAAAGGTTTCCCCAAAAGAGATAGGCTGAAGGGATAGATTCTTAAGCATCAGAATCCTCATAGGGAGGAATCAGATGAAATGGAAACCTGATCTGAAGATTCATATTCTGTCTCTTGCCTAGGCCTTTTATCAGGTGGGGGATGGGAACCCCCGATCAAAGTAATTAAGTCTTAAGCCATTTTGAGCATCTGTTTTTTGGGCATGGAGGCCTGTCCATAAGGCTGTTGTACTTGTTTCTTTGTCTTTAAAGGTGCTTTAGTCTTTGCCTTTGAAGCTGAAGTCATTTTAATGTATAACTGAGTAGGTCTGAAAACACCCTCAGAAGCAGATGCCTGCTCAGCGGCTCCGGACCCATCTGAGGGAATAGTCTCCGAAGGTCCAATACCTTGAGCTTCGAGAGGCCTAGTCGACTCCACGTGGGAGTCGGTAGCGGCCTGCGGGTCTAAAGTAGCGGGCATCAGGGGCTGCGAAGGTGCCTCACTGAGAACCGACGACTGGCTTAGAAGAAGCCTGGTCGGTTTTGGACCTCGGATGCCTGTCCTTTTCTTTTTCCTTGCGTTTTTTGTGAATTCCGGTAGTCGGATGGCTATCCGACATCGTATAATTAAATCTTCTGCCAAAATAGTGTAATGCAAAATCGTACCGACGCTTAATAGCGCGTTGGTTAAATCTAGCACAAAACCGACAACTAGCAACGTCGTGGTCAGGGCCTAGGCAAGGAATACAGTAAGAATGAAAGTCCTTATGAGGTATTTGCTTCCCACAAGAAATACAATTATTAACTTTTCTGACATCGGTCTGGAGCAAGAAAAAAGTTTCCCCAACGGGGTACTTAGCTTTTAATGAAGACTTCGGATCTGAAATTCGAACAGAAAAATCTCAGGAGTCGGCCGACCGGCACTTGCGAACTGCTTATGCTTCGGGCACCGCGCGGCAAGAAAGACTGAAGAAAATGGTGTCGGCTGCATCTTTTATACCCCTAGCGCACTGACATCAGGGAAAATGAGACAGCAACCGACACCGGACCTAGACTTTGGAATTCAGGCCGGCTGAGGGTAGCTTTCCAGCAGGATAACCCAAGTGTAATGACTGCAACAGTGAAACACTAAGATCATCATAAGTGCATCCAGGAATGTCTCCTGAGAGAGATTAGTGTACCCGCTGCTCTGCTTGTACCATCAGCTGTATATGACAACAGACGCATGGAAGAGTTCAGTATTGAATTAAGAGTGGAAGAGTTCAGTATTGAATTAAGAGTGGAGAGCTGGGAAGTTAACTTGTCCGAAACTCCCGCAGTTACTGAACCTTGCAGAGTGTCTCCTAGCTCTTTCAGCAGATCCCTTTGTAATCTAGTAAAATGTGTGAGGCAGTTCAGCGATCGAAGGACGAAGGCCGTTGAACTAAACATACTCTTCCCATATCTATCCATAATCCTAGATTCTCTATTAGGAGGATGAACAGATGAAAAATCCTCCGATAATTCTTTCTTGGTGGCTGCTGCCACCACAATAGCATCAACAGGTACTCCTTTAGTAAGGTAAAGTCGGTCTTGGGGGCTAGTTATAAATTTGTTAGGCCGTCTGGGGACAGGCTCAATGGTGTCTGGGGACTCTCATGCCCTTCGAGTGAGTAATTCAAGCAACTCATCCAAGGGTGGAGACACCCAAAAGGTGGAGGGTTGAGACCCAAAAGCCTTCAGGAGGACTGACTCAAGACGGGTTAAGGGATTTCCAGCCACCCCTCTGTTTAAGAATCTCTAAGATATCTGCAAAAGAGATCTCTTCTGAGGGGGACTGTGTGGACCCTTCTGACTCATCCAAGTCAGTATGCGAAGTGACCGACTCCTGTGGGAAGTCTAGATGCTTTCTCTTGCAGTCTCTCTTCCTAGGCACTTCTTCAGTGGGGGATTCTGGAGAGGTCTTGGAAGAACATGGTTCACCTAACAGAGCTTCCAGAGGTTCAGGATCTCTACGCTTCAATGGAGCATGTGATGAAGAGGCAGACACCGGTGCTTTCAGGGAGGGAGCTGCTCAAACTGATGGAGTGGTCGTCAGGGCAGACAAAGCCCTCCTCATAGCCTCGAAGGCCCCTCGGTCATGACGAGAGGAATCCCTCAGATCCGTAGATTCAATGGAAACAGCGTCGGCACGGAGGGCTCCGAGCCAGAGGTTGGGGCCAAATTCACTCGAGCCGAAGCCCCAAGAGGTAAAGTCAGCACCAAGTCGGTCCAACTATCTTCCCCTGACCCGACTGGTGAGTGTCGGCCCTGAGATCCCTCAGTCGGCGCCAAAAACATCAGGGCTGTCGGGGCCAAAAAACCTAGAGTAGGTCTCGGACCCTAGAGCTCCACAATCATCAGTTCTGCACTCTCAGGCTCCGAAACTTCCATGCAGATCAGGAGAGGAATAGACTATGTAGGAGACAAGTACAGTTGTGTACACTTACCATAAATATAGATGCTACGAGTATAATCACTGTTGCAGTCATCACATTTGGGTTATCCCTGCCAGGGCAGCCCTCAGTCGGCCCAAATACCAGAGGCTTAGTATTTCTGCATCGGTTGCTGTCGCTCCAGGACTGACGTCAGGTTGTCAGTGTTATAATAACAGGCAGCCAATGCCATTACATCAGTTTGTGTTGCCCTGTCAGGAGCCCCCAATAAGGAGCTAGGTTATGGTAGAACACCACCAGTAGAAAGTAGATACCAAATATTCCTTGTAAGGAGTGAGAGTGAGAGAGTGAGAGAGTGAGAGAGTGTGAGAGTGTGAGAGTGTGAGAGTGTGAGAGAGAGACAGAGAGATGGAGGGAGTGAAACCAGGACGGCAACAGTGAATACACTCCAACATCTACATTTATGGTAAGTGTACACTACTGTACTATGTTCTTAGTGTTTCACTGTTGCAGTCATCACATTTGGGTTGATTCCTTAAGCTGAAGAAAAAGGTGGAGGCAGTCAAAAAGACTGGGGGGGCTGGTTAGGATGCCCTGCAAGACTGCAGTGGCAAAGCCTGCCCATGATTTGGAGAAGATAGGCAGGTGGTAATGCTTGGTGAAGGTATGAAAAGATGTCCATGTTGCAGCCTCCAGGAGGAAAGCTGCAGAGGTGGAGGTTGTTCTGGTGGAATGTGTCCACACCCCCTTGGGGGGGACGTTTTCCGTGCTGTTTGTAGCAAAAATGGTTGCAATGTGCTATTCATTTGGAAACTGTTTGGATATAGCCTTCCCCTCTGCTCCTGCAGTGAAGCTGACTAACAATTGATCAGTTTGTCTAAAAGATTTAGTCCTGTCTAGGTAGAATCTGAGCTGTCTGTGCACATCTAGAGAGTGCAGAATCTTTTCCCCCCTGTTTTGTGGGCTAGGGAAAAATGTGGGCAAATGAATGGATTGGTTGAGAGCCACACTTGACACCACTTTTGGCATAAAGGATGGGTTAGTCCTTAGGGAGAGACCCTGTCAGCATGGAAAATGATGAATGGTTCGACAGCCATAAGTGCTTGTAGCTCTGATACTCTTCTAGCTGAAGTGATGGCCAGAAGCAAGGCTGTCTTCCAAGAGAGAAATTTTAACTCTGCTGAAAATGCAGGTTCGAAGGGGGGCAGGGTGAGCTTTTCCAACACAAAGTTTAGGTCCCAAGCTGGGGTAGGAGCTCTTCTGGGTGGCCTCAAGTTGTTAGCCCCTGTTATGAACTGTTTGATGAGGGAGTGCGAGAAAAGAGGTGGCTCTGCGCTGACATGAGCAGAGATGGCAGTGGTATGAATTTTAATAGAAGAGAAGGATAGGCCCCTTGTGTAGTAGGTCTGCCAGGTAATTCGGGGTGAGAGGTACGGAGGGTTGTGCCGTTCTGGCTCCCTTAGCCAGGATCCAGGTGCAAAACCTTTTCCACTTGTCAGCATAAGACTTTCTAGTGTTGGGGCATCTGGCCTCGTGTATAACATCTAGAACTTGTTTGCTTGGACCGGCAGCTTGAGGAGAGGTCAGGGAATAAGCTAGGCTGCCAGACTGAGGGTCTGCAATTGGGGATGCATGAATTCTCTATTCCTCTGAGTCAGGAGTGGTGGGATCTGAGGTAGGTGCCATGGTGGCAGGGGTGACAGGCTGCACAGCAGTGGGTACCAGTGCTGTCGTGGCCAGTCTGGGGCAATCAGGATTGTCCTTGGGTTTTCCTCCCTTATTTTGAGCAGTACCCTTGAAATGAGAGGTAGAGGGGGAAGTAAATAGACTGAGAGGTTTATCCCACTGGAAGGATAGAGCATCCACTTTCCAGGCCTTGCTGTGAGGTTCTCTGGTGCAGAATTTGCTGAGATGATGATTGGAGTGGGAGGCAAAGAGGTCTACATTCGGGGTGCCCCATTTCTGGGTTAAAAGGGTGAAGGTTCTGTGGTCTAGCTGCCACTCGTGTGGGTCTAGCAGGTTTCTGCTTAGGTTGTCTGCCAGAGAGTTGAGAGAGCCTGGCAGGAATTGTGTTAACAGGTGTAGTTGCATGGCTGAGGCCGTGTGCCAAAGGGTCATGGCAAGCTTGCACAGAGGGTAAGAGTGAGTCCCTCCCCTTCTTGCTGACATACCACATCACCGTGGTGTTGCCTGTTTTGATCAGTAGAGGCCCCGGGGAGAGTAGGAAAGCTGTCAGGGCATGCTGAACAGCTAACATCTCTTTTTGGTTGATGTGCAGATGTATTTGATTTGGGCTCCATTGGCCCTGAATGCACCTGCCATCCAGGTGTGCACCCCACGCATAGTCTGATGCATCTGTGGTGAAGGTCTAGGTGGCGTGGGGTAGTGAGAAGGGAAGTCCCTTGTTGTGGTAGCATGCTGCTGCCCACCAAAGAAAATCTTTCCTTAGACAAGGTATCATTGGTATAAGAGTTTCCAGGTCTTAAGAGTGTTGACACCAAAGGCTTTTTAGGTACCATTGTAGTTTCCTCATATGCAGTCTGGCATACGGAATGTAAGAAGCCATGAACCCTATAGCTTGCAAGATTTAAATTGTGGATAACTGGGTCCTGGTGGCTAGTTGAGAGAAGTAGGTTGTCAGATAGGTTTGTTTTTCTGGTATAAGGAATGCCATCCGGGATGCTGTGTCCAGGCTTGCTCCCAGGAATAAAACTGTGTCTGTGGGTACTAGTTTTGATTTCTTTTTGTTGATAGCATACTCTAGGGAGGTCAGTACGTCATTTACAAAGGTCAGGTGCTTTAGCAGCTTTTCCTGACTGTCTGCCTGAATCAGGCAGTCATCCAAGTATGGGTAAATTTGAACATTTCTTTGTCTACACAAAGCAATGGCGCGAGCCAGACATTTTGGGAAAACTCTGGGAGCAGTAGATAAGCCAAAGGGAAGCGCAAAGAAGTGAAAGTGCAGTGATCCTGCTCTGAAAACTTAGGTATTTTCTGCATGATTCCGATTGGGATGTGTAGGTAGGCCTCTTAGGTCTAGGATAGCTAACCAAGCATCCTTGGAAAGCATAGGAAGAAGCTGCTGGAGGGCGAGCATTTTGAATTTTGGTATCACCAGAAAGGTGTTTAGAATGGAGAGAGGACGGGGCACCAAGTGCCCTCTTTTCTGGGTACCTATTGACAAATAGAGAGGAGGGGAAGGACTTGCTTTTTGACCTCTGCTCACTGGTTTGGGGAAAGACCTGGGAAACCTTTTGGGGTTGGCAGAGTGTGAAAATAAAATTTGTATCCCTGGGACACTATGTTGAGGACCCAGCGGTCGTTGGTAATGGTGGCCCAGTTGCTTGCATGGAAGGAGAGTTTTCCTTCTAGGGGCAAGTGCAGATGGGCAGAGGGAGGGGGTGGAAGTGCAAAGTCATTGTGAACTCTTCCCATAAGGGGGTGGCTTTCCACTCCCTGGTTTTGAAGAGGAGGAACTCCATTGTTTAGATCTCTGCATTTCCTGGGGGAGTTGTCTGCGAGGCCTGCTTCCTCTGGGTCTGGGCTGAGCTGACCGGGGAGGGGGCAGGAAAGGATCAGTGCTTGGAGAGGCAATGCCTACTGAACCTCAGTGGCTGGACCTGTAAGAAGTCTTTAACTGTTTGCATAGATTTAGCTTTTACTTTTTTAGGACCTTTTCTGCCTTGGTGCCAAATAAGTTGTCTTTGTGCAAAGGTGCGTCCAATAATTTGGATTTGACATGGTCTGACAAGGTCTGTTCCTTAAGCCATGCATGTCTTCTAAGTAGAGAACCAGTGACTGCTGCCCTGCAAGATGCTTCTAGGGTGTGAAAACCACATTGTAAGGTGTGCTTAGTTACTTGACTTGCAGAATGCATTAACTCTTGTAATTCTATTTTCTGCACAAGCAGGGAAAGAAAATATTTTTTGTTTGAGGAGTTCCATGGTATGTTGCTGATATTTCGGCATATGGAATTGACAATATAATGCTCTAACAGCAAGAGTAGCAGAGGTGCATACTTTTTTACCCCATCTGTCTAATGCTCGGGAATCCCTATCTGAAGGGGTGGGACTCTTAGAAGAAGTTGCTTTGATTACTTTACGTCCTTGAGGTTGGCTCCGAAGCCCCCAGGGTCGATGCCAATAAAATGTTTGCCAGCGCTGGTACCTGTAGAAGCTTCTTCACCACGCGGTCCACATCCAAATCAGACAGTCTACTTGAGACCCATGGGAAATGTGATGAAGCCACTAATTGCAATATAAGGGACAATAAGGTAGGAGATACTGGCTCCAAGGTAGGGGAATGGCTCCTAACCGTTACGACAGTTGGTTCCGAAGGCTGTAGAACAGATGCTGAAGCTTTACTAGAAGCTGATTTTGATGCAGATGGACTTTTTGTCGGTTCCGTCTTTTTAGAGTGCTTGTCTGACTTGTCCAGCGACTCTTGAAAGGAGGACTTCTGCAGACCCTTAGCTTTCTCTTTCTCTCATGCAACACTCTTGAGCTAAAGGAGTGGCATACAGCACAGCTTTCCTGCAGGTATACCTCACTCAAGCAGTAGACACATTCAGGACGTCCATCAGTTATGGACATCTTTTGCCCACATCTTGGAGATTTTTTTGAAGTCAGACTTGGCTTTTTCTTTCTCTTGCTGGGACATATTTTCAAACACAAATCCTAAATATGGTCAAGTACAGTAACAACGCCCTATAAAAAAAAAAAAAAAAAAAAAAAAGGGCTCTAAAATAATATGCACACACAATAACTAGTAAGCCTTAAGAAAAGAAGGCTGCAATACTTGGCTAATAATCCAAATATTTATCTGCACTGTATAAAAAAACAAGGGCTGTAATTACCAACAAACACACACGACACACAAGTAACACTATAGCAAAGACTTAAAGGCCTTAAAGAACGGCCACTAACATCTAATTATGATATTAGAACTATGTGACCCGAGAGAAAAAAAAGGCAATAATGTAATATAATCACACTAAATGCCCTGTAAAAAAGAAGGGCTATACTACAAGATAACACACTCTCTATTGATATGAAAAAAGGAGAAAAAAGGGACCTAAAAAATACAGTCACTAATTTCTCAGTAATTTAAGCTAACTAGAGATAGGGAGAAAAGAAGGCCTAAACAAAACAGCCCTAGCAACTAACTATATTATCTAAGAATATAGAAAATACTAACACTCTACAACTACTGTTTAACGACTAAAACTATTACAACAGCTATAAATTTGCAAAATATAAAGAGAAATATAAGATTATTCACTGGCCAGAGCTGGTGAACGTCCGATCAAGTTACAGTGGCAAACTTGATCGGAGGGAAGATCAAGGTGCATCATGGGATATGAATTTGGCCTCGAGCTGGTTGAAGACCTTGAGCTTTTGCAGTTGACTGAGTCGGAGCCAATTCCCATCAGTAAAGAATGAACAGCGCGATAGAACAACTTCACATCAAACATTTGAGAACAGGTGAGACTGGGGAAGAGAAAGGGTCCAGGTGTCTGAGGAACCCAAACTAAAAAGCTTCTCCATTTAAATTTACAAATTTTCATTCTGGAAAGCTTCTGAGAGGATAAAAAAAATATGTTGAACTGGGGAGGAAAGTCTGAACTGTCTAGCCACCACTGGAACTGGAAAAAATATGTGGTTAATTCAAGGTCATTGACATCTGGGTGTTTTATCCCCGTCGGGCGAAATAGATAGTCTGGATATGGATCCAGTAATCAGGGTGGATACATAAGATGAGGCCAGAGGAAAGGGAACCATACCTGACAAGGCCAGAAGAGTGCAATGAGGATGACTGTCCTCTCCAATGAAGATGCTTTCTGTAGAAATTTGGGGATGAGAGGTAATGGATGGTAAGCATAAAGGAGACTAGAGTGCAATCATAGACTACAACATCTGTCGGTGACTCCCTCAGTGGAGGTACCAGGGCGAAGAACGTGCTGCACTCACTGTTGAGGGGAGAAGCAAAAAGATATCAGTATGGCTGGCCCCATCATCAAAATACCTTTTCTGCCAATCTGAGTCAGAGACCACTTGTGAGGCATGAAAATGGACCTGCTTAGGGTGTCTTCAAGCACATTGATTTTCCCCTGTACGTGCAATGACATAGGAAAGTGACAGGAAGAGATCATCCATTGCCACACTCCTACTGCCTCTCAACACAATAGATAAGACCTTGGTTCCTCCCTGTTTGTAGATATACCAGGCTAATGACATGTTGTCTGTTTGTATCACAATCATGATGAAGGAAGAACATCTTGAACAGCCTGCAACACTAGTAGGACTGCTGTCATTTCCAGGACACTTATGTGCAAATTGGCCTCTTCCAGGGACCATGCACCTTGGACTGTCCTTCCCAAAGAATTCACCCCCCACCCAATTTGGGAGGAATCCATGCTTACTGGCTGCAGTAGAACAAACAGGCAACCCTGACAGACTTTTTCTGAATGAATCCACCAAAGGAGAAATTCCTTGAAAACTCTGGAAATCTTGACTGGAGTACTTTTCAAGGATGATTAAGAACAGACCACTGTACCAAAAGAGTCCACTGCAGGACCCAGATATAAAATCAGGATAACAGAACCAGAGTTGCCACTGCTGCCATCAATCCTAATACTTGGAGGACTAGTCTTGTTGGATGATAAGAATGTGAGATCACTTTTATGACCTGTAACCCGAGAGTATGAACTCTTGTTAGAGTAAGCAAAGCTGTCTAGTTGATCATGTCTAGAAGAGCACCTATGAACTCCAAAGTCCGAGTAGCCATAAGTTGTGATTTAGTGTAACTGACCATGATGCCCAGATGACATAACTAGATCAAGTAATCCCTTACATGAATCACTAGATGCCTGGATGAGGCGGTCAGAAGCCAGTCATCTGGGTATGGAAACACACGAGATCCCAGAAGTCTCAAGTGAGCTGCTCCCACCACCATGCATTTGGTGAACACCCGGGGCTGTGGTTAGGCCAAAGCAGATGTGAAAAGGTCAAAGATAGTTCTTCAGGATGAGTACTGTCGAGCACATCCAATTGCGCTTTCGCAGTAGATGTAAAACAGAATGAACTGTGAACATCCGGAACGTTCAGTATTTTACATACTGGTTTTGTTGGATGACATCCAAAACTGTCTAAAGTCTCCTGTTTGGTACTAAAAAAAACCTTAAGTTCTAAATCCTTGCTGGTCTGGGGGGACTCTTTGGAGGACTCTTTTTGGTACTGCTTCCCTCTGATTGGGTGCAAACATTGGGGATGTTTTTCATTTTTGTTGGGAGGAATTTGGGAAAATGGTATGAAACAACAACTGGATATAATTTTTTACACCCAAGTGTCTTTTGTGATAGATGCTCAAGCTTCTAGGTGCAGAGATAAGTGACCCCTGACTGCCTCCAGAGCACAGGAGTTGGGCAACCCTTCAAGAAGTGCTGGTAGGACTTTTCAGAGAAGGCATCTCTCAACTCCTGGTAACTACATGCTACCCCAGGTCTATATTACAAAGTCGAACTCAAATGAGTCCGAACGTTGCGATATCGAACCCATATGTTCAAAATGTGGAAAAAAGTGAAGCCACGGGACACCCACTTTTTTCCCAGGGAAAAAAAGCTGGTGGGCCGTTTCCGTGGCTTTTCTATTTCCTCCACTGTAGTACGATCTCGGAGTTGGTATATTTAAGTAGAAGGGGGGTGTGGGGGCGAAGACCCCCCACATTAGTTTAAGTTTAAAGTGTACATGTTTTTTTTTTTTTTTTTGTACCAGAACAGCGATTTTTTTTTCCCTGGAGAAAAAAAATCACTGTTCTGTGTTTTCGTACTTTTTGGGCTTCGAACTTCCTGGTTCGATATTACATCATTCGAACTCCTGTGAGTTCGACGATGTAATATAGACCTTGCTACCCCTGCCATGATGATGGCATCTCCATTAAAGATCCCCCCTCTGCCCAGAAAGAACTATCTCCTCGTGATTCCTGAAAAAGCCCTTAGGACTTGCGAAACCACGTCTTTTTATAACCTTGTTGATTCCTGGAGAAGGATCTCTGATTGATAGAAAAATGGATCCCAAAAGCACACACACTATCTTGCTCACTTCTGTAGAGTGTTTCTTTAACTTTGGGGAGGAACAAAGATGATCCATCAAAAGGAGCACTGAACATAGACATGAAGGGCTCCACAAAATCACACAGGTGCATCCAGGTGTGCCTTCTGACTGCAATGTCTGAACCCAAAGCTGTAGAGGTACCTTCGGCTGCATAATAAATCCATCTCATGGATGCACTGGAAATAGAATGAAGGGTGACCAGTTGTGAAGAAACTTTTTTCTGGTCCTCCATAGACAAGGACCCCGAGAAAGATTTGAAAACCTCCTTGGTCAAAATCCTTTGTAATCCAGTGAAGTGTGTTAATAATTCAGCAACTGAAGAGCAAAAGTTGCTGAGGCATAAAAGCATTTCTCAAATCTGTCCAAGGCCCTGGAGACTCTATTAGAGGGATGTACAAATAAATTCTGTTCTGCAAGCTCCCTCTTAGTGGCTGCCACCACCATTGCATCTGTTGGGATTCTCTTGATTAAGAAGGCCCTAACTTTGGGTAGAGTTAAAAATATATTTGGCTTCTTAGGTATAGGTCCCATTGTATCAGGCAACTTCCATGCTCAGATCAACTCCTCAACCAGAGAGAACATCCAAGATGTAGTCAGGCCAGCTCTGAAAATCTACAGAAACACTGACTCCTCTTAAGACGGGGTATCGGAAGACCATCCACCTCTCCATTTAAGAAGCTCCGCAGAAATCATTATCAGGTGGAAATGTGTGGGGACCCTCCCCTTCATCGAAGTCCGTATCTTCGGTGACCGATTCCTGAGGGGAATCTAGGTGCCTCCTTTTACATTGTCCTCTTCCTACAGACCTCATTAGTTGGATGGTCTGGTGAGGTATCAGAAGTGGAGGTGGAGTCTTGGATGGGGTCTATCTGAAAGGAAGTATGGGGTGGCTGTCCTGGTGGAATACGCATGAAGGGCTCTCTGACTATACATTTCATGGAGGAAGAAAAGGATCCAAAGAGTAAGGATGCCTTCTCTCTGGGTATATATAAAGCCCTCTCCAGTATCTCAAAGGCAGAAGGTACAGGAGAAACAAAAGCTGGTTGTACTGGTGCTGAAGGTACCTGCACCAAATTTGAATCCTCAAGGATCCCTGCCTCAAGGAAGAAGAAGTCAGACCCAAGCTATCAGACACTGAGGTGTTGAGAGGCAAGGATGGCTCAGACAGCTTCAAAGTCAACACCAACCCTCTGGAGCCAGTGCTTGGGACCTGGGTGACTCAGCAGCAAGGTTAAAGTGGAAGAAAGGCCCGTCTTTAGATCTGACAGGGACATTCTTGAAGATCTTGGATCAGAGGGCTCAGAAACCACCAGCTGTATTAGAGAAGAAGAAACAACATGGGATTGATATGAGAACAGGTTTGCGGATCCAATGGGAGATGGAGTCAAAATTACCCCTCATCTGGATTTGAGCTCTGGGAAACTATCATCCTTTCCACCACTACCTCAGATAAACTCCTGGAGGGCCTAAGGGATGAACTAGTGGGAGGTGGTCTGGAGGGCTTCCTCAATATCTCTTGTAAAAAAAAGGCTAGTGCAACAGAGAAACTATCGGATCTGAGGGAAAAAGTGGAGATCGGATCTGAGGAGATTTGGTGCTTGAAGTTCTAGGATCGAGGTTGACATCAGATCCAGTTTCATAGAAATTTTAACTGGAGGCTTGGGAATCACAGGCAAATGAGAATGATCAGGGGACCATTTCTTGGACTCCTTTTCTTTTGCAGCAGAGTCATGATCCCCATTACTGGGTTTATTGGATGGGTTTGAGCACCAGCCCAGACAAATGCAGCAGAAGGTATAAAACATTTTAATACCAACTTATTTCTCCTTTCACTCAACACGCAGGAAATAGGAGATGAATCCTGAACAAATGCAGCAGTCAGCTTCTAGATGGGCAGTGCCTTGTAGGCATCACGAATAAGGATCTTATGCCTACAGCAAGTGCACTTCTTAAAGTCCGCATGTTTGTCAGCCATATCAGAACCAAACAGAATGAGAGAGAGTTTATATACGCATAACTATACATATCTATATTATATATATATGTGTGTGTGTGTATATATATATATATATATATATATATATGTGTGTGTGTGTGTATATATATATATATATATATATATATATATATATATATATATATATATATATATATATATATTTGGGAACAAGAAGGCAGAATATTAAAATTCAATAATCCAACAAAAGGCAAATCCAGAACGGGCGTCCACAAAGCTTGATTTAATAGAACGTAAGCGCTTTCATAGCATAAATTACTTCTATCAGATGAATAAAAACACATATTAACACAGCCATTTAAATAGCAAGCATCACCAATCGACTACTAACATTTCCCTCCTTTTTTAAAAAAACTAATTAACAATTAAAGGTGTATTATGCAACAATATAACAAATACATTAAAATGTATGTAAATACAAAAAAAAATTTCATATAAAAAATAAGTTAAAACACATTAATAACGAGTTTGCTAGCTCTTAACCTTTCTCCCTTTCAGCACTGATTTCAAAGGCACTGCATCATTTAAACCTGAACCTCTGTGAGCACCCATTCGCAGAATCCAAACCAACTCTTGTGTTTCCGTTTTATTAACATCACCTAGCCTATAATTCCCATAGATGACTTGCAATACCTGGAACTTAAGACAATGTTGTTCCCCTTCAGACAACATATGTTTAGCCAAAGCATTGTATCCATATTTCATTGTAACACAATACATGTGATCTCTGATGCGTTCCTTCAGCTTCCGATTTGTTTTTCCAATACAAAATCGAAAACACACAACGCAATAGGCTACATAAACTAAATGTTGAGTATCACAGTTGGTTCTACAGTTAATGTGCCATAGATACCCCATGTCCGGATGCCTATAAAACCTTGACTGATCAATGTACACACAGTACGTATGTAAAATATGCCAATTCTTGCCTATAATTTGCTTAATAACCTGTATGCCATGTGCATAAGGCAACACAACTGGTACGATATCATCCATTACATCTAACTTGTTTACTACTGCCCCCATTGATGTAAGGTTTGTCTCTACCAACTTTATCCATCCTGGCTCTGACACTAACTCGCTTCACTTCCTTAGCAGTATAACCTCTCTCAATAAAAGCCTCCTCGAGGTACACCAGTACCGCTAAGGAAGTGAATGCACATGTTATACAGGCTATCAAGTAAATTATAGGCAAGAATTGGCATATTTTACATACGGAGGAACAGACTGCATGAGTGATAGGGGCGAAACCGAGATATGTGTTTAGAAATAGTATGAATCTTAAGCAGCAACTGTGCTATCCTAAACCTTTAATTATGAGACAAACACTGAACTGTGACTTTGGCACTATACCTTGCGGTAAGTGCAATTACGGTGTGTACATTGATCAGTCAAGGTTTTATAGGCATCCAGACACGGGATATCTATGGCACATTAACTGTAGAGCCAACTGTGATACTCAACATTTAGTTTATATAGCCTATTGCATTGTGTGTTTTCGATTTTATATTGGAAAAACAAATCGGAAGCTGAAGGAACGCATTAGAGATCACATGTATGGATACAATGCTTTGGCTACACATATGTTGTCTGAAGGCGAACAAAGCACAGTTTTGTACCTACCATAAATGTAGATGTTCGAGGATCCACATTGCTGCAGTCCTAACTATTGGGTAGTCCACTGTCCAGTCGGCCCGAATACCAAAGTATATGGCTGACGTCGGTCAGGGCTCATTAGACTGACGTCAGTACGTCAGGGTACTAATGCGCATGACCGACGTCATATCCTCAGTCTTTTCTTGCCCCAGATGTCAGAAGACCCTGAAAAGATAAGGCCAAAACCAAAAACTCCAAACATCCCTGCACCAAAAATATGTACAATATATACAAAATTACTAGAAAATATCCTCACCTACACAACCACCCCTAAACACAGAGGGGAAGGAGGGAGGGTAAATTGGACTGCAGCAATGTGGATCCTCGAACATCTACATTTATGGTAGGTACAAAACTGTACTATGTTCTTCATTCCACATTGCTGCAGTCCTAACTATTGGGTAGAATCCCAAAGCAGAGGTAAGGGAGGCTGGCAAATCATAAGGAAGGAGGAACTGACAACATGCCTTGCAAAATAGCTGTGGCAAAACCAGCCCTAGACTTAGAGTAGAGAGGAAGGTGATAATGCTTAGAGAAAGTATGCACTGAACTCCAAGTAGCTGCCTCCAAAATATCCTTAGTTGCCACCCCCCTTAGAAATGCTGTAGAAGTGGCAGTAGCCCTAGTGGAATGAGGCCTAATCCCAACTGGAATCTCCTTGCCATGATGGGAATAACAAAATGCAATGCAAAACCCAATCCACCTAGAAATAGTTTGTTTTGACACAGGTTTGCCCTCTGAACCCAAAGCAAAAGAAACAAACAACTGCTGAGACTGCCTAAAATCCTTAGTCCTGCTCAAATAATAACGCAACTGCCTGTGTACATCTAAAGTGTGCAAAATCTTTTCCCCTTTATTTTGAGGATCTGCATAAAAAGTAGGCAAATGAATAGTTTGGTTTAAAGCCACACTAGAAACCACCTTAGGCATAAAGGAAGGATTAGTACGTAAAGATACCCTATCCTTATGAAAAATCAGGAAAGGTTCCACTGCCATAAGGGCCTGTAATTCAGAAACCCTTCTTGCAGAAGTAATGGCCAACAAAAAAGCAGTCTTCCATGACAAGTATTTCAATTCAGCAGTAGACGAGGCTCAAAAGGTTGTAGAGTAAGTTTCTCCAACACAAAATTGAGATCCCAAGCAGGAGTAGGAGCTCTACGTGGGGGTCTTATATTCTTTGCCCCTCTAAGAAATTGCTTGAACAAAGGATGCGAAAACAATGGTGGGTCACAATCATAGTGAGCTGAAATTGCTGCAGCATGAATCTTAATGGAAGAGAAAGACAAACCTTTGTCCAACAACTCAGTAAGATATTGAAGAGCCACACTTAAATTAGGCTCAGAAATCTCCAAATTGTTTGCTGCACTCCAAAATAAAAATCTCTTCCATTTTTCTGCGTACACTTTCCTTGTACTAGGTCTCCTGGCTTCCATAATCACATTTAAAACTTGTTGAGGAAGTTGAGACCTGCTGTCTTTCAAAACAGAATATGCCAGGCTGTTAGATGAAGAGAATGAAGCTTGACATTGAGCAGGTGACCGTCCCTCTGAGACAACAGGTGTGGAATCAAGGGTAAAGGCCATGGAGGCTTCCTTACCAGACTCCTCAGTAATGGGTACCAGTGCTGCGAGGCCAATCTGGAGCTATTAAAATCATCCTTGGCTTGTCTTGTCTGACCTTTAGAAGCACCTTTGGAAGAAGAGACAGAGGTGGAAAAGCATACACATGAAGATTTTTCCAACTGAAAGAAAGAGCATCCACTTTCCAAGCTGTGTGATGAAACCTCTTTGTGCAAAACTTTGGCAGCTGGTGGTTTAGTGGAGAAGCGAACAGATCTATGTCTGGAGTTCCCCATGACACTGTCAATTTTTGAAATACATGAAGATCCAGTTTCCACTCGTGGGGATCCATGATTTGTCTGCTTAACACATCTGCTAAGGAGTTCTGTGCTCCCGGCAGAAACCTTGCCTGAAGAGTTAGTTGCAAGCTGAGCGCAGTCTCCCATAGTATCATTGCTTGCCTGCACAATGGGTAAGAATGAGTTCCCCCTTGTTTGTTGATGTACCACATGACAGTAGTGTTGTCTGTTAGAATCAACACCTGCCCTGGAAGAAGTAACTCCTTGAAA
The DNA here is from genome assembly GCF_019279795.1 of Protopterus annectens. Classification (NCBI taxonomy): domain Eukaryota; kingdom Metazoa; phylum Chordata; order Ceratodontiformes; family Protopteridae; genus Protopterus; species Protopterus annectens. The sequence goes on along the minus strand of NC_056746.1, from coordinate 885,118,889 downwards.
GCCATTAATGCAAACTGGACTGCTAACATCTCTTTCATGTTGATATGTAGATGCTGTAGTCTGGCAGGCCACTTGTCTTGTATCCACTTTCCATTTAGATGAGCTCCCCAAGCAATGTCTGAGGCATCTGTCGTTAGAATCTGACTCGCCTCTGGCCGGGTCACAGAGAGTCCCTTGTTTAGGTGACATTCCTGAGCCCACCACAAAAATTCCTTTTGAATGCAAGGTATTATTTGAATGACAGTGTCCAAATCCTGGCAGTGCTGTGTCCATACATTTTTGAGATACCATTGTAGCTTCCTCATATGCAGTTTGGCATTGGGAAGCACCAGAATAGAAGATGCCATGAACCCTAAGGCTTGAAGGACTGTCCTTGCAGTCAGCCCGGACTGAAGAGATAGCTGATGGAAGTAACTGGAAAGATTCTTTTGTTTGTCCGGGGTTAAAAAGGCCATCTGGGCTGCTGTATTCAGTCTCACACCCAGAAAGCACATGTCTTGAGAGGGCACTAGACTGGACTTTATTTCGTTCACAGAATACCCTAGGCATCTTAGCACTGCTATGACATAATCCAAATGCTGTAGAAGGTCTTCCTTTTCTTGAGCTAGAATCAGGCAGTCGTCCAAGTAAGGATAGATTTGAATTCCTTTTAACCTGAAGTAAGCTATCACTGGAGCCAGAACCTTTGTGAATACTCTGGGCGCAGTGGATAAGCCAAAGGGCAATGCAGAGAACTGATAATGAGAACTTCCAGCTCGAAAACGCAGATACTTCCTGCAATTCAGTCTTATAGGCACATGAAGGTAAGCTTCCTTGAGATCCAAAGTTACCATCCAGTGATCTTTGCCCAGCAGAGGTAAAAGCTGTTGTAACGTCAACATTTTGAACTTGGGAATGTCCAGATAAGTGTTGAGGATAGATAAATCCAGAATTGGTCTCCACGTGTTCCCCTTCTTCGGTACTAGGAACAGGCGAGAATAAAATCCTAGGCCCCTTTCTGGTACAGGAACTGGCTGAATGGCCCCTATTTGGAGCAACAGAGAAATTTGCTTGTGAGCCTCTTTTCTTTGTAGAGGAGGAATGTCTGGCATGCCTTTGAAAGGAGGCAAGGTATGGAAATAAAACCTGTAACCGTGGTGAATGATATCCAGAACCCATCTGTCTTGGGTAATTAAATCCCAATTTTCTTTGAAAAGAGACAGCCTTCCTCCCAAAGGTGCTGCCAGGCGAGAATACTGGCAGCTGAAAAGGCAGGTCATTGGGTCTGCTTACGAAAGGACTGACCCCTGCCCTCACCAGAAGTCTGAGCAGGGGAACTCCTGTCCTAGGCCTAAAAGAACCTTGAGCTCTGCCCCTACCACGTCTAGACCTACCCCTAGACTGGGAATCATAAGCAGGATAAGTCCATCCCTTAGTAGGCCAATTTCTACTAAACTTCAGAGGCTGCACCTGCAAAAAATCCTTAACAGTTTGCATAGACTTAGCCTTGTCCTCCATTTTCTTTAAAACTGCTTCCACAGGCGAACCAAACAACACATCAGACTGCAAAGGAGCATCCAAAATCCTTGTTTTAACATGCTCAGCTAAATTCTGATCTCTCAACCAGGCATGCCTACGAAGAACAGAACCAGTGGCAGCCACCCTCGAGGAGGCCTGCACAGCATCAAAACCACACTGCAAGGAATGTTTACCCACCTGTTCAGACACATGAACTAAATCCTGCAACTCTTTACACTCAATACCTTCTGCCAGAGCATCCACCTTAGATTTCAATTGTGAAAGAAGGTAATTCTGATATTTTAACATGTGAAACTGACAATTCAATGCCCTCATGGCTAAAGTGGAAGAAGTATACACTTTCTTTCCCCATCTATCCAAAGCCCTTGCCTCCTTATCAGGAGGAACAGGATTTTTAACAACAGAGGCCTTCACCCCTTTAGGCCCCTGAGAGACAGTTTCGGGTCTGCCCTAGGACTCTTACAAAGATACTTATGAGCTTCAGGCACCCTATAGTACCTATCCGCTGTCACTGGTGCAGGAGGCAATGAATCAGGATTCAGGAAGCCTCTGCAAAAACATCTTCCACCACATTCAGAACCGGAGGAATAGCTAAAGGCCTATGCTGGGGTAAAAACAAGAATTCCCTAAGCCTCTTCCTGGAATCAGAGAAATCTTGACCTTCCCATTTAAAATGCTCCCTCATAGAATGCAGAGTCTCTGAAAATGAAAAATCCTCAGGAGGAGAAGCTGAAGGAGTAGAATCATCCACATCAGAATCAGAATAAGGAGGATACTCCTGCAAGTCTTCAGCCGAAGACTCAGAAGCCTCGAACAGTGCTCAAAACTCTCAAACTCAGGTTCCACCCTAGGCCTCTTATCAGGAGGGGGCATAGAACCTCTAATCATAGTAATCAAATCCTCTGCCATTTTAAGCATATGTTTTTAGGCAAAGACCCTGAAGCACTAGGAGAAACCCCACTGAAGCTACACTGGGCCTGCCTCTCAAAGAAGCCTTGGAAACAGAGGGAGGCTCTAACCACCTTAGGAAGAGAGGGAAGAACAGCCACCTGAGAAGCCCCTCAGCCTGGCCTACTTCCTGAGAGGATACATCCTGTAACAATAAAGTCTCTCCCTGAGACTCTAAAGAAACACCTGGCAGAACCTCCGGCTCCACTGAGCCTTCTAAAGAACCGGCGTCAGGGACTGTCTGTTCTTCCATTCTAAACTTTGCTGCTTTATCCTTGCGCTTTTGCCGAAGCGGGCGTCGGAGCATCCGGCGGCATTTTATAGTTACAACGCTTCCCAAAACTAACCTGGCACAGTCTAACCTTCTCTTAATAGTGCGTTTGTTAAATCTAGCACAAGAGCGGCATCCAACAACGTCGTGCTCAGGCCCTAAACAAGGTATACACAAAGTATGGTAATCCCTATGAGGTATCTGTTTCCCACAAGAAATACAGTTATTCACTTTTTCTGACATCTGGTTAAATACTGAGGCAAGAAAAACCAAAATATTCCCCAACGGGGTACTTAGCCAACTTTGATTCGGTCTGAAACTCTGACTTCAGAAACTTTCAGAACGCCAACCTGCACTCGCAAAATTGCTTCTGCATCGGACCATGCGGCAAAAAAGACTGAGGATATGACGTCGGTCATGCGCATTAGTACCCTGACGTACTGACGTCAGTCTAATGCGCCCTGACCGACGTCAGCCATATACTTTGGTATTCGGGCCGACTGGACAGCGGACTACCCAATAGTTAGGACTGCAGCAATGTGGAATGAAGAACATCATTGTTTTAAGTTCCAGGTATTGCAAGTCATCTATGAGAATTATAGGCTAGGTGATGTTGTTAATAAAATGGAAACACAAGACTTGGTTTGGATTCTGCGAATGGGTGCTCACAGGGTTTCAGGTTTAAGTGATACAGTGCCTTTAAAACCAGTGCTGAAAGGGAGAAAGGTTAAGAGCTAGCAAGCTCTTTATTAATTTGTTTTAATTTATTTTTTATATGAAATTATTTTTTGTATTTACATACATTTTAATGCATTTGTTATATTGTTGCATAATACACCTTTAATTGCCAATTAGTTTTTTAAAAAAAGGAGGGAAATGTTAGTAGTCGATTGGTGATGCTTACTATTTAAATGGCTGTGTTAGTATGTGTTTTTATTTGTCTGATGAAGTAACTTATGTTATGAAAGCACTTGCGTTCTATTAAATCAAGCTTTGTGGACGCCCGTTCTGCATTTGTCTTTTGTTGGATTATTGAATTTTGGGAGACTTGGTATATTTATATATATATATATATATATATATATATATATATATATATATATATATATATATATATATATATATATATATATATATATATATATATATATATATATATATATATATATATATATATATATATATATATATATATATATATATACACATATATATACATATATATATATATATATATATATATATATATACACATATATATACATATATATATATATATATATATACACACACACAAACACACACACATACATATATATACACATATATATATATATATATATATATATATATACACAAACACACACATATATATACATATATATATATATATATATATATATATATATATATACACACACACATATATATATATATATATATATATATATATATATATATATATATATATATACATATATATATATATATATATATATATATATATATATATATATATATATATAGAGAGAGATTTTTATAGATATATATATATATATATATATATATATATATACAGCTACAGATGAGATATATCTTAAGAACAGGGAAACAATTACCAACAATGGTATTTCAGAGGTACCCTAAGGTCGGGTAGACAGAAAGAAAAAGAGAGAGAAAGAATACCAGCAATGGTATCTCGAAAAATTCCTCGACAAGGGTAGAAAGGCCTAAATGGAAAGGGAGATTAAAGTATTAAAATAAGGGCTTGAACAATAAGATTCTGAAAAAGGGCAAAGGAAGGAAGAGGAAAGACAGATACAAAAACTCATAAAAAGGATATAAGAATTACTTTTTGACCTCCTAGCCTGAGAGCAGAAAATCTGCAGCCAAATGATGCGATTGCAAACGAGATCTGAAATTTGCCAGGATGCTGGGGCATTGTGGCTAAAAGGAGGAGCTTGAGAGCTTGATCTGTTAGTTTAGTAAAAGCAGCAATCAGATCAGAGAAAAATCAGTTGAGGAATGAATGAAAATGACATCAGATCTGGAGATTATACATCATGTGGCTGCTTCACAGATAGCTGCCAAAGAAATCCTTTGAAAGAAAACAACTGCAGCATCTCTTATGGAATTGTTCTGTCTGCACAACGAATGCCTATACACCCTATACTCCATTAAATAGTTCGCTTGCCAACAAACATGCCCAAATTATTCAGCTGAAACGCACCTAAGCAAGACAAAGCTTTGCTCTAACTTTAAATCACTAATTCTAAAAATATATGCAAGAAATGGTTTTTGAACACTTCATACAGCATAAAAATAATTTCCATTGATAACAGAATAAATATAAAGAAAAGAAAGCAATTACTTTTTTCCCATTTTGAGGGCTTTCCTTGTTCACGGACTACTGATCAATCAACTCCCTCTCAGCCATCAGGCCCATTTATGCCCCCTTAACCTGTGGAGATACTAGACCAAGTAGATACCATCATTAAAGCAAACAGGTGGTTTTCTACATTTAGCCCTAACCAATTCTGCCTGCCCAGTAACAGACAGCAGGGTTCAGCATGCAACAGATGCATGCAATAGATGCAAGGAAGTGTCACTTCACTTCCAAAAGTGAATTAGCCCTTCAACACTGCCCTGGCACCCTAGGAGGCAGTGTTCCGGTTTATTTTCCAGTTTAGACTGTGGACTCTACCACAGGACCATGCACTTTGAACACGTCTCCCCACACCTCCCCCAAATGGAGGCGAGATGGCAGTGACACATAACTTGTCCATTTCCCCTGCCAGCTACAGCAGATGCTATTAATCAAACTATGGCTGCCTGGATCATACTCAAGGCTTTTTCCCTCTTTACTGATGAAGATATTAGGAAGTCTTCACTTCTGATTCAATACAATATCCATCAACTACTGGCATAAAGGACTAACTGGTCATTCTAAGGGGTGCAATATTTGTCAACATGGAAAGAGATGGACAACAGACCATTCTGCTTTGCCAGGGATGGTCTGCACCTCTTCCTTCTAGCCTTTCAAATATTAGCTAAAACACTGTCCTCCCCCATAGTTCCTTTTTTTGGCAATGCCAATCAAAGTACTTCCAACACAGCAAATCAAAACCAAGAAAATCTAAAGGTGTTACTGCTCAATGCTAGGAGTCTAAACAAAAAACTGCACTCCCTACAAGCTCTCCTCACCCTAGAGAATGAAGACGTCTGTGCAGTCACTGAGACATGGTTTAAAGCCATGGAGAACACAACAGCTGTGCAAGGCTATAAAGTCTTCCATACATTTACACCAGTTAATACACAGACAGGGACTAAAGATGGATATGTCTAGATTTAGATAAAAAATAAATATATCTCAAGGGGGATCAAACAGCACTTGAGTTTCTCCATGTTCAAATTACCACTGGCAAAATCCTATACCACTTCCTTGCAAGCTATAAGTCCTCCTTCTATGACTTAGGAAGCCCATAACATGTATTTAAAATTATTAGAAAAACTCACTATCCAACCCAATACCATATTAATGGGCAACTTTAATTACCCCCAATATTAACTGGAATTCATATATGACACCAAATGTGTAGGCACAGAGATTCCTGGATTTTGTAAACGCAAACTCCCTGTATCAAATTCTCAACACACCAACTGGGGTGCACACATACTGGATCTGGTCCTTACTAATATGGGAGTGTGCTACACACCCCCTTGGGTAATTTCTTCTCTGATAAGGTCAGACCACGAAATGGTCTCCTTTGAAGAAAAAAATAACCTGAAACCATAACACTAGAATATTCAGGAACTATTCTAAGGCTAACTTCCTACTACTAAGTGATAACCTGGCAAAATTTCAAGTTCCCATAAACCCTGAGAGCACTGTTGCCAATGCAGAACTGTTCACAGAAACCCTATACATGCATGTAAACAGCTGCACAGAGGCAGCTGTACACACAAGGAAATACAGACCTAATTCAAAAATCAAGCCACCCTACTGGAATCACATCAATTGGCTGTATAACAGGAGGAAGAAAATTATGGCAGAAATTAGGATGTGTAGCACCCAGCAGGATAAAAGCACTCTCAAACTAAAATACCTCACAGGACAAATAAAGCCTACCAAAGCCAAATTTGAAGTAAATTTGGTCTCCCAGGTACAGACAACCACAATGCATTCTTCACTTATGTCTGCAACCTCAAAGGCAATACACAATTGAGTGAGAAGCTCATGGTTAATTGATAATGGCGCCACCTATATTGAGCCAGAAGATACAACAAACCTACTGGCTGAAAAATTCAGCTCCAACTTTACCCATTTCTCCCCCTCAACCTTCTATCAAGAAATACCATGAAATATAACCCCCCCCCCCCGCCATCACTAGGTAACAGGTCCTTAATGCTCTCTCAAAGGCCAAGAATACCACATCAATAGGCCCAGACAATATCCCAGGATGCCTTCTAAATAGCAAGAAGCATGACTAAAAACATTCTAAAAACATGCTTCTGGAGCATTTCTCCCCGGGCCTCCGCTGAAAACAGTATCTGTGGAACCTAGTCGGACTTTCCCGGTCAACAAATGTTGAATAAAAATAAATAAAAAAATGACCTATCTGGCTGTCTGTTGAACTGTAACCTCAAAACAGGCTTCATGCCTCAAAAATGGTGAGCAGCAACAATCATCCCACTGAGCAAAGGTGCACTGTCTACAGACCCTGGAAAGTACAGACCTAAGTCTCACAAGTCTCCTATGGAAAGCCATGAAGAGAATTATCATGGAAATTATCAAAAATGACCCAACCGAATTTGGTTTTGTCAAGGGGAGAGAATGCCTACTTAGCCTGGTGGACTAATTTGAGAAAGCCACCAAAGCAATTGATGATACCACTCTCTATCTTGACCTGGCCAAGACATTTGACACAATACCCCACTCAGGCATTGTTTACAAACTCAAGAGGTTAGGTATAAACCCTTATGTCACCAAGTGGATAAACAGCTGGCTCACAGACAGGACCCAGAAAGTTAGAACTGCTGAGTCCTCTTCTATAAAGCGGCCAGCCACAGCTGGAATCCCTCAGGGATCGGTCCTGGGACTGCTCCTTTTCGGCATTTACTTCTCTGAAGTCAAGGCCAATAACAATGGCATCTGGCTAACTAAATTTGTAACTGATTGCAAATTAGGAACAGTCACAGAATCCACCACTGAACCAAATTTTCTCCAGGAAGGGTTGACACAGACAAATAACTGGTGTCACAGCCATGGACTAAAATTAAATGCCAAGAAATGCATTATAGTATCCTTCGTGAAATCATCCACCTCTGGTAACTATCATATTGCCAACACACCCCTAAGAGTTGACCCAGTAGTTAGGGACCTGGGGATACACAGACAATAATCTGACGTTTGACCATCATGTCTACATTAGTGAGGAAATCATGCTATGTTGTGAAACTTACAAACAGAAGTATGGCATCTAGGTCCAAGGAAGTCACTGTTCCTCTATATTTGGCATTCATCAGAACCATCACTGAGTGCAATGCCCCCCTTTGGTATGTACCTAACCAGGCCCATCTAACAACTGGAATGCCAACAGAGGCTCCTCACCACAATAATACAAGTCATAAGCAACATGTCCTATGCAGACAACCTCAAGGCCCTATAGCTCTGTACTCCGTCTACTACAGGCGGTTAAGAAGAGATCTATGCCTGACATACAAGGTATTGTCAGACCCCACCCTGCTGGACCTCCTGCATATCCACAAAACAAAAAGCATCAGCATTACTAGTTCTAAAGATTTAAACCTTGCCTGTGATACAAACAGGACCTGCTAGAGAGAGGTATATAGCCCAGAGACTACCCCCTTCTCTGGGATATGCTCTCCATCCATGTGAAGCAGAGTTCCTCACTAACCTAATTCAACTATTACATGGACAGCTGAATGGGGAACAGAAAATTCATCCCGGATTTGGTACCTATATCTCTAACAGACTCAGCCAGCCTTGTAAACAGTTCATCCCCCCCAGGCCAGTTTGTAAATGTTTCATCTCCCATGCCCTGCTTACACTTCTCAATTGTTCCAGAATTGGCTAGAGATTTGGGATATATGGCTATACTAAGGTCCTTGTGGTCATTAGCCTATTAAAAACCTATGAACCTACAGCTAATTTCAACCTAACCCTTTTCATTTACTTGAATATGATTACTAGGGAAGAGTGCTGATCAAATCTGACCAATTTCAGTCCAAGTTCAGGGTCAAAAACTTACCAGACATGACAAAGTAGACAATACAGTAATACACAAGTGACACTAGAACAGTACAATGGCAGTGTAATGCTTTGGATACACAGTAAATTCAAAGTATTAATTTTCAATATGCACAAGCATTTCAAATTATTTGAAAGAAATAAGAGTAAAACAAATTAGAGATGTGAAAAGGAGCAAGAATCTTAATGGTCAAGTCTGTCTGGAGAAAAGTTAAAGTAGACTTAAATCATGTAATCTTAGGCTTAACAAATACATTCTGCTTAATGAACTAAAAGGGATTTTAGTAGAGAATGGAACTTGAAGTGAGAGGATTTCTAATTTCAAGTGGCAGGGATCCCTACAGTTTGGGCCCATGAAATTATAATGCTTGGTCAGACACATGTAGGTTGGAGTGTGGGATATGTGTTTTTGGGCCCAGGTGGTTCAAGTTTCTTAGGCTATATGTGGGGGCTTGTCTTGTTAGTTTTTTGAGGTTAAAGGAGGGAGAATACTTTCATGTAGGACTTTGAACAGTTGTGACTCTTGGAACAGGTATAGTCTTTGGTTAACGGGAAGTCAGTCTGCCTTTAGTGTCATACAGTGGTGTTTATTTCTAGAGCAACAAAGTCTATACGTCTGGTTTTCTACTATTTGAATAGAACAGTGGAGTTTTAAATAGAGGCTGCTGATATAAGAGGGACGAGGAAATCAAGTTGAGGAAATAAGATTGCTTTCCCTACTGCAGATCTGGTGGAGTGCAAGAGAAAATGGGATTTTTTTTGTGCCCAGAAAAGTATAGGATTTTTTTCACATATATTATCAAGATGCACCTTCCAGATGAGTGAGGGGTCTAACCAGAAGCATAGATGCGTGAATGGAGAGACTATACAAGCCGCCAAATGCAAAACAGCCTACAACCAATATATTCACCCACCAAAGGTAACTGCAAAAAGGACAATCTTTGTCAAAAATAAAAAAAAAAAAAAAAGAAAATGGAAAGGCAAGATCCAAGGAAGATTTCTGACACTATTTCCATAACAAAATGAAGGCTCTGCATAAAATGATTGGACTTCTTGGAAGTATTATGGGGAAACAGTCCAAGAATAATTTCAGCATAGGTTCAGGGGCAAATACTAAAGGCAAGTCCACAAAGTACAACATCAAGCCTTTACAGAAAAAAATGCAAGCTTCTTTCGGCTTTTCCTGGTTAGGGGTCACCACAGCGGATCACCTGTCCGCTCATGATTGGCAATGGAGTTTTACAGTGTCGAGTTGCCAGCCCGGCATCCAACCTTCCACGGAAGACACACACACGCACTCATGTCTAGGGCCAATTTAGAGTATCCAGTGCAAGCTGTTGTCCAGTAAATGTGGGTATTTCAGTAAATTAAAAGGGGAACCTGAAAAACAGTACAAGTCCAACAAAATGGAATCTTTTCCATTTAAGCAAGTCTTCCTAGCAGTGGAACTCCTGGCTTCTCATAAGGACTAACTACCTGAATTGAGAAACCCCGTCTAATCAAAACTCAACACCCGATAAGAGTGCAAAATACAAGCAGAGAAAGAACAATCTGTAAAGTTTGTCCTGTGTGAACGAACGAAAATGTGATGCATCCTCTCCATGACAAAACAGAACATCAGATGTCTTTTTTTAATTATGAGAGCTTTATTTCTTTATTACGAGATCTTTATTAATAAGTCCAGAAAGAAAATAGGAATTTTACTAACAGAGCAATCCCTATGCATGGTGCACATTACAGCCCTCTGGAAAATTTTCCCACAAATGTTTGTGTAAAACAGATGAAATATAATTCATAACATTCTCAGAATTCACAAATAAAATTTCCAATATAATTCTATTGGTTATAAATTAAACTTTTCATTCATTATTTTCCTTTAGACAACCATTCTATATATTTAACTTCTCTTTTGCAAAAACCCGCATGAGATCGCTTAAGCATAAAAGATTAAGCAATCACAAATCTAAAATAAATTATTTAATTTGTTCCATTACCTGATCCCATTAGGTACATTTATTCTCACAAATCCACTTAGGACTTCTGATACCCCCTCATAACTCGATCTCTAATTGTATTAATAAATTTAACTCCTCTTCTAGAACAGATCACTTTTCCATTCCCTTGTAAATACCTTGTTGGCAGGAGGAGTACCAAACAAACAAGATTCCTAGTCTGCCTCAGAACTCCTGTCCCTTGAACCAACTCAGTATAAAGTTATCCTTCTGTAGTTGCCATTCACTACCAAACATTTCCCTTAGCAACTGCTTAAAGTTCACTTTAAAACTGTCCTCATTTTTGGTAGGGCAAAACAATATGCTCCCAGTCCTAAATCACATCACCAGCACTTTTAGCTCACTCCTGCTAACATTTTTCGAAATTAGTCTGGTGTACAAATGTTTTTGTGGGAACACTTCCACCTAAAGATTTGGAATTTTTTGGAGGTATAATTACCTCCAATCCTCCTCAGAAAAAAAAAGATAACCCTCATTTTGTCTCAACAGTTTTCAAATTAATGCTTTACTACAGTTTCCCCCCAAAAGCCTGTAAAACAACTTCCATGTGTAGGCCATTTCAGACCTAGCCTCCAACAATACTTTAACGATTACATGTCTGTTTGTCCAGTTCTCTACTGCATATATTCATTGCTGATATCAGAGCTCTGAATGTCATACATTTCTTTTTTTCTAAAATGAAAAGTCCGTTTGTCCTCTTGCCAAGTTAATATCTTGCCCAGTCTCAGTTGCTCCCAATACGTCAATTTTTATATCCTTTTTATAACAATCCTTTACAACAGGGTTTGCCCTCAACCCATCCTCAGCCATCCCTACTGAAAATTATTGTTGTTTGTCTTTCGGCTTTTCCCACAGCGGAACTCCGGTCCGGTAATGATTGGCAGCTGTTTTTTAAGGTGTCGACTTGCCAGCCCAACGCCCAGCCTTCAACGATGGCACGCCCATTCAACGCATGTCTTTCAAATGCCCACTCGACCACAGGGAGGACATGCATACTCCACACAGAAGGCACTCCCAAGCAGAGACTCGAATGGGAGAACCTCTTGCTGTCAGGCAACAATGCTACCGCTGCACCACACTCGTTCTTAGTTACACTGAACATCCACTCTTCCCCCGAAAGAAGAGAGGATGTCTTGACCAGTAAACAAGGAAAATGCATAATATCCATATCCATGCCCTTGTTAAAGCATTGCGGTGTCTGGTGTAATAACTCGGGGAAATTATAATTATGTACTCACTATAACTCTGCATTTGTGTTGTCTGTTTTCTTCCTTCAACTGATGGGACTCAAATCCAACCTTGGATTCATCCTTGGCCACTTAGACTTCAGGCTCCATAGCTCAAGCTCCTCCCCCTCACCCAAAATGCTCAAGCTCCTCCCCTCACCCAAAATGCCCAACTACTCTTGAGATACCTTAGATCGAGGTTGCTCTCTATTTACTTAATCAGAATGGAAAATGGAAAAACAGCCAATAGTTAAAGAAACTTCGAGTTAAAGAACACAAGGTGAAAAGGTAGGCAACAGGGAAAGAGTCAGAGGAGGAGTACTCTGGAGTCCATACATCAAAAAAGAATCAGGAATATCCCTCAGGTCACACCAGGATCCAGACAAAAAGGGGAGGGGGAATGGTGGGTGGGATGCTGAGGAAGGACGAAAACAGACAACATAGATGCAGAGTTATGGTGAGTAAATAACTATAATATCTGATTATGTCTTTTTCATCCATTCCTCAACTGATGGGACAGAGTCCCCAGCTACAGTGATCCTCAAGGAAGGATATTCCAGACTACCGTGGAGACGAAAGCTGCCCTATTTCTTGATAATACATCCAATTTGGAATTAGCTACAAGGGTATGAGCACTGGACCATGTAGCAGCTGTACAGACGTCAGCTATAAATGCTTTAGAACCAAAAGCAGACAATGTGGCCACAGACCTGGTGGAGTGTGCTTTAGGATGTTGGGGTAATAATAGGCCTTTGTTCCTGTAAATAAAGGTAATGCAATCAGTGAGCCATCTGACTACAGTCATGTTTGTAACCGCTGTGCCTAATTTGGCTTTGGAAAATGATACAAACAGTTGTTCTGATTTCTTTAGGTCTTTAGTTGTGTGAATGTAATATCTGAGTGGTCTATGAACAGCCAATAAATGAAGCATGTACTCTCCCTTGTTGGAAAACTTAGGAAAGAAGACTGTTGAGTTAACCGATTGGTTGAGGTTAGCATATGACTCTATTTTAGGTAGAAAGGAGGAATCAGTCTGAAGGAATACCCTGTCCTTACAAAAGATCAAGTAAGGTGGCTGAGAAGAAAGTGCTTAGAATTCAGGTACCAATCTACCTGAGGTAATGGCAACTACAAAAACTTTTCCAGGAAGAGAATTTCAACTCTGCCCTTGCTGAGGATTCAAAGGGAGACTGAGTAAGGGCCTAAAGAATTAGTGTAAGATCCCATGGAGGAACAGGGTCCTTAACTGGGGCTGAAGCAGCAAGGCACCCTTAATGAAAGCTTTATACAACTTTAAGGAAGCTAGAGATGAATGATCCATGCCCAAGTGAAAATGTGAGATAGACTAGTTATTCAAATGTCAAGGTGCTATAATTGAAAATGGAAGCTAGGAAATCAAGAACAGCCAGAATTAGTGCGAAAAAGGGGTATTAATGTCTCTCATGGAACCAAATAGAAAATCTTTTCCATTTACTTAAATTTTACTTGCAGAAGGTTTTTGGGACGATATTAGACTGTGGCAAACAGGAGAAGAAAACATGGAACTTCTAGCCATCACTGGAAGAGGAAGAACCATGCAATCAATTTTTTGAGACAGCATGTCTGGGTAAGGCAACCGGGGACAGGTGAGACAGAAGGTCCTCAACAGGATCCAGCACCAAGAAGGATGAACTATGAGGCTATAGAAAACGGGACCACACTTGGAGAAGCCACAAGAGGCAATGAAGACAACATAGTTCTTCCAATGTAATGCTTTCTAAATAAACTTCCAACTAAAAGGAGTGGGATGGACCAAAGGGCCAATCATGAACTAGAGTGGGTCTTGGTGACTACCCGTCTGTGGGGATCAGGGCAAAGTACCTGCTGGCTCTTGGCACTTTGGGAAGAAGCAAAGAGGTCACAGCACAGTTGACCCCATCGACAAACTATAATTTCCACCACTGATTGGTTGAGGGACCACTCATGAGTGGACCTCTGCTATCATGTTGTTTTTCCTCAGAATACGTGTTGCCATGAGAAAGCAGACAGGAGAGATTGCCCACTGTCAAACTCTCACTGCCTCCCTGTTTGTTGATGTACCAGAACACTGACATATTGTCCGTCTGAATTGTAATCATACCTACAGGAAGATCATCTTCAAACACCTGCAATGCCAATAGAACTTCTCATTTCCAGCACAGTGATGTGAAGATTAGCTTCTGTTGGAGACCAAGTGCCATAGACCATCATTCCCAAGTAATGCCCCCCCCCAACCCCAGATTGGAAGCATCTGTAGTCAATGTGGCCCTGGGAGAGGATATAGTGAAAGGATGGTCTTGGTAAACTTCCTCTGCATGAATCCACCATGCTGTGGGTCATCAGCAAACACGTGTGAAGGAAATGGGGTGTCGTCACTAGCGGATATCTTATTGACCACTGTACCACTACAGTCCAGTGCATTACTCTCAACTGAAAGTGTGCCAAGGGGACCAGTACTATGGAGGCTAAAATCAAACCCAATAGTTTTAGAATTAACTTGGCTGGTGAATGAAAATTAAAGATGTGCAATGCCTGTTTTCTTAAAGTCTCCAATCTTCTGTGTGGTAGGCTTGCCACGTGTGTCTGGGAATCTAGGCAGGCTGCAATAAACTCCAGAGTCTGGGAATCTAGGCAGGCTGCAATAAACTCCAGAGTTTGAGTTGGAAAAAATTGAGAATTGGAGAGATTTATAGTAATGCCCAGCTGAGATAGAGTGAGCGATTCCTAGCTTGAATTAATAGAGGCTTGGTGAAAGCAGACAGCTGCCAGTCATCTAGATGTGGAAACACCCGACATCCCTGCACTGTCAGGTGAGCTGAACCACTGCCGTGCACTTGAACACCCTGGGGGCTGTGGTGACAGTAAAGGGCAGTGCTCTGAACTGGTAGTGACTGGCTCCTAGCTGGAATCTTAACATATCTCCTGATATGATAGTATGCATCCTGAACATCCGATGTAAACAACACAGCACATCTAATCATCCTTCCCTAAGAGAGGTATGATGTACTGAACTGCAACCATCTGGAACCTTGAGTGTTTCACAACCTCAGTTAGACTGCCAAGATCCAAAATTAGTCTCAGGTTCCCTGGTCTTTTTTGGCACTAAAGAATCTCAAGTTCTGGATCCTTGTGGGACATCCCTGCTCTGGGCCAGAAATCAAGGAGCCTCAATCCTCACCAATAACACTGGTAAGGGATGTTCACTTGGAACAAAAATGGATACACACAGTATTTCCAGATGCAGATCTCTGCATCAAGCACAATTTCCCTTAAGAGCACAGAGGGAACACACTCCTGTCCTGGGACTAGGTTTCCCTCTCTCTCACCAGGCCTCAAATAAGACTTCTCAATGACCACAGCTTAAGACTTCTCAATGACCACAGCTGTAGAGTTGAGTCCTCAGTAGAGTGTTCCAAGCCAAGTCCTTCACCACCCTCTCTGTGAAATCAGAGCTCTATGTCCCTGCTCCAAGTAGCTGACACACACACAAACTGGGAAAAGCTGGCACAGATTTACCAGCTATGCCCCCTCTGCCCAGACTATAAGGCAGATACTGCCACCAGAACACTCCAAAGCAAGGGTACCCAACTATACCGAGTAAAATTACTACTAATACAAACAGTAGTGTTTGTCCAATGCAACAAGGCTTTCAGGAATGGCCACACTGTCAACAAATAAATATAAGTACTCTCAAATGTTAAAATATTCTCTAAAAACTAGCCACAATGAAAAGTTTAAATATATTTAATAATAAAAGAACATGAAAATATCAAATCTATTTATAACAAACACCACAGTTTCAGTCACAGGAAATATTAAAAATAACACAAATGGACAGATTCACAAAGATACAGAAAAACAGTACTCAATCTCATTCTATTTTCCTGAGTGATCTAAAGAATTACTATTCCCTAGTTCATTGGTGTTTATTAGGCTACCGACCACAAGGGCCTTTTTAAGCCTAGCCATGCATCCCAAATCTATGACAAGTTCTGATACCCTTGATAAGTGTAAACATAGGTCTGGGAGATGTACCATTCACAAGTTACCTGTTTGCATTAGAGACATAGGTGCCAAACCAGGGATGTTTTTCCGGTTTCCCATCCAATTGTCCAAGCTGCACTTGAATTGGGTTAGGGAGGATGTCTGCTTCACATGGATGGGGAGCCTGTTCCATAGATGGGGTAGTCTTTGGGATACACACCTATGTCTCCAGCAGGTCCTAGTTATATCACAGCCAAGGTTTAAGTCTTTAGAAAGGTTAATTCTGGTAGTGTTTGTTTTGTGGATATGCAGGAGGTCCAGAGTGGGGTCTGACAATGCTCTGTATGCTAGGCATAGATCTCCCCTCAAAAGCCTGTAGGAGACCATATAGGGATAGGGCCTTGAGGCAGTCTATATAGGACACATTTCTTACTCCCTGTATTCATTCAGTGAGAAACCTCTGTAGACATTTCAGTTGATGGATATGCCTGGTTAGGTAGATACCAAAGGGTGCATTGTACTCAATGAGAGGTCTGATGAATGTCGAATACAGTTGAACAAAGACTTCCTTGGACTTAGATGCCATACCTTTGTTTGTAAGTTGCGCAACATAGAATGATTTCCTCATCAATGTAGACATGTGATGATCAAAGGCTAGATTACTATCTGTGTGTGTCCCTAAGTCACTGACTCTCGGTCAACTCTAAGGGGTGTGTTGTCAATATGATAGTTACCAGCAATGGATGACTTCCCAAAGGATACTATTAAGCATTTCTTGGCATTTAGTTTTAGTCCAAGGCTCTGACACCAGTTATTTGTCTGCGTCAGCCCCTCCTGGAGAACATTTGTGTCAGTGTGAGATTCAATGACACCTCCCAATTTGCAATCATCTGCAAATTTAGTCAGCCAGAGACCACTGACATTGGCCTTGACTTATGAGAAGTAAATGCCAAAAAGGAGCAGTCCAAGGATTGACCCCTGAGGGACTCCGCTTGTGACTGGCCTCTTGTAGAGGTGGACTCCCCAATTTTAACTTCCTGGGTGCTGTCTGTGAGCCAATTGGCTATCTATCGAAAGACATGCGGGTTTATACGGACCTCCTGAGTTTGTCAACAATGCTGGAGTAGGGTATTGTGACAAATGCCTTGGCCAAGTCAAGGTTACTTACAAAAGAAAGGCAAGATGAAGTGGGTAAGTAATCCTTCTTTGTCAGGTTTGAAAAACAGACTGCCTGAGACTTCTGTCTCATCTAGTATTAAAACATCACTTCAGTGCTAGCTTACAGAATGACATCACACACATCTAGTCACCTGACTTCTAGTTCCCACACTACCCCCTTTTCTAGAAACTGAGCCAGAATCTTGTACAAGTGTGTTTACACACACACACACACACACACACACACACACACACACACACACACACACACACACACACACACACACAGCTTTACTAAGATACGTTACAGCATCTGGAAGCCATTTCAAAAACTTCCACTCTTCCAGCGTAGCAATTAGTTCACCCCAAGGACAACACAGTAGGATTCCTGGTCATGGGTTTCACAGACAATTTGTCTCTGGCTGCAATCAGACCTGTAAGATACAATTATTATGGCCTTAACTAGGAAATTTAATTTCAGACTATTTTTCAAAGTTAGCTGGACTGAGATTAACCTTTTTTCTTTCAGTCTCCTCTGTTACAAGATGTTCATTTCAACAGTTACTATACAGTCTTGACATATAGGTATATTTCTTTTCTGTCCAACAGGATCCACTGCTGGTATATTTAACACAAGCAGCTTTACAAATACATTTTTCAAAACAAGCCTCTGTACAAATCAGTTTGATATACAAATGACATACAATTCTTTACAAACTTCCAGCCAGCTGTGACACGATACACATTCACTACCCTACTTACAGGTTCATCGGTTTGTACTAGGCTACCGGCCCTAGGGCCTCTACAAGCCCAGCCATAACAATTCCCTGGATATTTCTTCCCACAGTATTTACTTCCCTGGACCCCGGTCTAGCAGGGCGGCTGACATGATCCCCGGGGTGAATTTCCTATCGCCCATCCAATCATCAAGATTCCTTTTGAAGAGGGCCAAGGAGACGGTCTGCCTGACATGTAGGTGCAGTCTATTCCAGAGTCTGGGGAGTCTCTGGGTCAGGAACCTATCCCTCCAGCATGCTTTGTTTATTGTGATGACAAGGTTTAGATCCCTGGAGCTCATGTCTCTGAGGGATTGGGAGGAGTTCTTTAAGTGTAGCATGTCCAACAGCTCTGGGTTTGACATGGCCTTGTATGTTAAGAAGAGATTGCCTCTGAGTAAACTATATGCGACAGAGCATAGGTGGAGTTTTTTTTAGATGGTCAGCATAGGGCATCTGCTTTAGGCCTGTGATTCTTTTAGTGAGGTATTTCTGCGGCCTTTTCAGTTGTTGCAGATGTCTTGTGATGAGGTGTGCTACATAGAAGTATTTCCTGACTGTTGTGGCGATGTGGTTATCGAAGGTGAGACCACTGTCCACCTGCGTCCCCAAGTCTCTTATCACACTTTCGATGTTTAGTGTACTGCCACCTATGTGGTAATTCACAGGTACATGTTTTTTCCCAAAGGGGATAACTATACATTTCTTGACATTGAGCTTGAGCCCATGGCTCTGGCACCAAGCATCTGTTTCTGTAAGACCCTTTTGTAGAATATCCACATCATTTGGGGATTCAATAATGGCTCCCAGTTTGCAGTCATCTGCGAACTTTGTTAGCCAGATTCCCTTAGTGTTGGCCTGTACTTCAGAGAAGTAGATGCCAAACAAGAGCGGTCCCAGCACTGAACCCTGAGGCACTCCACTTGTCTGGAGCTGGATTTGGAGTCAGCTACTTTTACAGTGTGGGTTCTGTCAGTAAGCCAGTTGGCAACCCATCGAGTGACGTAGGGATTAATGCCCAGTTTAGTAAGTTTATCTATGACTCCGGAGTGGGGGATGGTGTCAAAGGCCTTGGCGAGGTCCAGATAGGCTGTGTGGGCCACCTAACCCTTGTCCACAGCTCTGGAGACTGATTTGAAGAAGTCAATCAGGTTCAGGAGACAAGATCGTCCCTTCACGAACCCAAACTGCGTGGGGTCCAGTGTTTGAAGGCTGACAATGTCTTTGTTTACAAGTTCCATGATAATACGTTCCATGGCCTTGCAGATCAGGCTCATCAGACTAATGGGACGGTAGTTCCTTGGATCCAAGGTGGATCCCCCCTTGTGGAGTGGGATAACTGTAGCTGTGCACCACTCAGTGGGCACAAAGCCTGAGGTGAGGCTATGAATAAACACGACACTTATGTGAGGTGCCAGTTCATTTTGTAGTTCATGTAGTACACAGCCTTGGATGTCGTCTGGTCCCATGGATGCTGTATTCTTAGCTTTGGTGACTGCATTTTTTTACCTGTGTGGCCGTTATTATTGGAATTTGGCAATATTTCGGTATTGAGATGGGTCCTTTAGGGGGTGAGAGGGAGGGGGTGAAGTTTGCACTGAATCGATCTGTCAGTATATTGGCAATATCCTTCGGATCAGTATATTTAATGCCATTCTGTGGTAGCTCAGAGCAGATCTGAGCATTGCCATTTAGATTCTTGACATAGCTATGGAATGACTTGTGGTCGACTTTGGAACCTTTGGCAATTTTATTTTCATAACTAGCTTTGGCGGATTTTATGAGGGATCTCAGCTTCTTACTGAGGCTGGTAAAGGAGTTTTTTGCATCCTGGATTTTCCTCTTTTCTGCAACAGTTTCTTCCTTTTGTTGTAAAGTTTGTTTATGGCAAGGGACCACCAGATTGGCTTCCTTTTTTTGGAGGAGAGCATCTTGGTTCTATTGGGGATGGCACGATTCAGGCATGAGTGGATGTGCTCGTACAGTGCCTTAGTGTAGGATTCAGCAGTCGAAGTTTCAGTTTCCGTCTGCATGGGTGTCATGAAGTTTGTCACTTCCGACTTGAGTAGCAAGAAGTTGGCTTTGGAGAAGTTTTTTTACGAAGGTTTACTTACGGGGGAGGGGGGGTGAGGGTGGGATGTGAAAGTCCAGGGTGATTAGCTTATGGTCAGACTTGACCAACAAGGGGGTGACCATGTGTGTGGAGCATCAATTTCCCATGTTGGTAACACCAGGTCTAGGATATTGGAACCCCTGGTGGGAGTAAGGATTAGTTGATCCAGGGCGTTAGAATTTATGAATTCCAAGAACTGTTGGGCAAAGGTGTTGGTACACGAGTTTTCCCAGTTAATGGCAGGGCAGTAAAAAAATCACTCAGTATTAGGGTGTTTGGTTGTATCTTAATATTTTCCAGTATGTTTAGAAAGGTGTAGTGAGAATCTTGGAGCATGGTGGGGGATCTGTAGCAAGCTACAATTTGGATTGCAGGCTTACCTAGTGTTAGTTCCACCTAGAGAATTTCAGATGCATTGTGTTGGGCAACTAGCCTGGAATTGTGAATATCCTTGGTGAATATGGACACTCCTCCACCTTCAGTGTTTCGGTCCTGGTTTGGTGGCGAAAAGTGTGGTAGGAGTTGTAGCCTGGTATTTCACGGGTGCTCTCTGGAGCCTTGAACCAGGTCTCAGTTACTGCACAGATATCGATGTTCTCCATTTTTAGGAGTGCCTCGAGAGAGTGCATTTTGAGGTTTAGACTTCTAACATTGAGTAGCATTACCTTCAGATTTTGCATACTTGTACCTGTTACGGTGGTGGTTTTGTCCTTTGAACTTTGCCTAAAAAGGGCACTATAGGGGTGGCAAGTGCTTTAGTCAGTAACCTGAATCCCAGGGGTGACAGGTGCAGAGCATCTTGGTCTGTCGATCATGTCGCCCCAGACAGACAGATACTGGATCCCCTTTGAATGACACCAGAAGCTTAGACAATTGATGAAGTCAATCATTTTGTCCTTATACTGTGGTATCATTCTGGGCAAAGGGAGGATACTACTCAGGGCTAGGGTCATATCTGCCTGGGCCACATGATCCAAGAGCTCTTCCATGCCTCTGTTCATGTAGTCCAGGGAGGTACGTCTCAAGTCATTCACTCCAACATGGACAATGATAGAGTCATATTTGTACTTGTTGTGGAATGACTTGAGTGCATGCATTATGTGGAGGATCCTGGCACCCAACAGGCAGCTGACTGCAATTTTCTCCTTGTTCAGCCTGGTGAGTGTGACATCAGTGTGCGACTACAGAGTCACCTATGACTAAAGTGTTGGGTACGTTGTATTGCCTTAGGGGCTGTTGGATGGCACACTGGTGTTGTGAGCTATGTGACACTTAGGTTGTGATTGGTGTTTGCTTGTGTTTCAGCTTTGGAAGTCCTTGTTGCTTTGGCAGGTTACTCTTAAAGGCCTCCAAATATGTGGGTTTAGTGTTGCTATGTGTGAGAGTTGGTGGTGTGGGTTTAGAAGGGCTAAGTGTTTGAGGTGTAGTGTGGGTGTTAACCTTCTCCTCTTGACTGTCTAGTACAATCTTGAGTGGAGAGAGCTTTGCTTCCAGTTTGGATATGTAAGTGCATCTCTCGCAGGTTGCAGTGTTGGGTGGTAGGAGAAGAGGGTTGTCTGTGTACATGAGGCAATTGCTGCATTGCCCCAGTATGCCCAAATTCACCAGGTGGATAGGAGAAATCACCAGAAGCTGACCCTTGGACATGCCTGGTTCGGTGCTTTTTTTTTTTTGTAAAGTACAAGAACTGTTTTCCCTTACCTTAGCAAGGTACTTTGCAATTATAGGCTAAGTGCCTACGATTAATTTCTCCTTATTAACAAGGAGAGTTGAGTGCTTGTATCAGTTTAAGACTTCCTAGTGCTTTCCAGCAGGTTTTAAAGCAAGTGCTAATCACAGGGATGCTTAAAGGTAAGATGAAAAACATGGTTTATCCTAAATATTGCAGTGTGCACTAGAGGAGTTAGATGTGAAAGTAGGTAAAGTACAGTTGTGTACACTTACCATAAATGTAGATGTTCGAGTGTATTCACTGTTTCAGTCATCACATTTGCGTTATCTGCCTGCAGGTAGCACACAGCCGGCCTGAATACCAGAGTCTTCGGATTTCTGCGTTGGATGCTGTCACTTCTTCCACGACGTCAGGTTGTCAGGGGTATAAAATATGCAGCCCACGCCATTACATCAGTTTTTCTTGCAACGGATGTCAGGTGTCCCCACAATAGGAAGCAATTATATGGTATGTAACACCCCCAGCAAAAAGCAAATACACAAGATATAATATAAACGAGAAGGAAAGGTAGAGCCAAGAGAAGTCAGGGGAATGGAGGGAGGGTAACCAGGACTGCAACAGTGAATACACTCGAACATCTACATTTATGGTAAGTGTACACAACTGTACTATGTTCTTCGTGTTTCAATGTTGCAGTCATTACATTTGGGTTGATCCCCAAAGCTAAGGAAAGGAGGAGGAAGTTACAGAGCATTAGGGCCAGCTATTAAGTCCTGCAAGACTGCAGTGGCAAAACCAGCTCTGGATTTAGAAAAAAATAGGCATGTGGTAATGCTTGTTGAAGGTATGTACTGAGCTACAGGTAGCATCTTCTAGGATGTCCCTGGTAGGGACTCCTCTGAGAAATGCCGTAGAGGTAAATGCAGCCCTGGTGGAATGTGATCTTATCCCCCTGTGGGTTAGGTTTTCCATGGTGCTTGTAGCAGAAATGGATGCAATGGGCTATCCATTTGGAAATGGTTTGTTTTGAAATGGACTTCCCCTCTGCCCCTGCACCAAAGCTAACTAGCAGCTGGGTCAGATTTTCTGAGAGGCTTAGTTCTGTCCAAACAGAATCTAAGCTGTATGAGCACATCCAGAGAATGCAGTATCCTTTCCCTCTTATTTTGAGGATTAGGGAAAAAAGTAGGCAAATGAATGGACTGGTTTAGAGATGCACTAGACACCACCTTTGGCATAAAAGGATGGATTAGTCCTGAGGGAAACCCTGTCCGCATGGAAGATAATGAAGGGTTCCCACTGCCATGAGGGCCTGCAGTTCAGACACTCTTCTTGCTGAAGTGATGGCTAGAAGTAAGGTTGTTTTCCAGGAAAGGAATTTCAACTCTACTGTAGCACCTGGTTCAAATGGGGAAAGAGTGAGATTTTCCAATACAAAGTAAAGTTCCCAGGCTGGAGTGGGAGCTCTCATGGGGGGAGTCTTAAATTTTTGACCTCTCTAAGGAATTATTTTAGCAAGGAATGTGAGAAGAGGGGTGGCTCGGTATCATAATGTGCTGAAATGGCAGAGGCATGAATCTTAATTAAAGAAAAAGATAGGCCCTTGTGGAGCATTTCTGCTAAATAATCTAGAATATGAGGTAAGCTGGGCACCGTTGTGCCCATCCCCTGAGCCTAGCTCCAGGAACCAGTATCGTTTCCACTTTTCTGAATTGGATATTCTAGCACTAGCCCTCCTTGCCTCAAGAATGACACCCAGCACTTACTAAGGGTTGCTAGAGGTGGGCTCAGGGAATTAGCCAGGCTGCAAGGTTCAGGGTTTGAAGCAGAGGGCGCAGAATGTGGCCCGCCTGCTGGTACAGCAGGGAAGGGGTCTGAGACAGGTGCCATGGTTGCAGCAGTGTCAGACCGCAAAAGGGGGTAACAGTGCTGGCATGGCCAGTCTGTGGCAATCAGTATTGTCCTTGGCTTGTCCTGTTTGATCTTTAGTAGAACCTTTGAGAGGAGAGGCAGGTGGGGAAAGGCATAAACTGAGAGGGTTTTCCCAGGTAAAGGACAGGGGCATCCATTTTCCAAGCTTGACTGTGGGGAGTTCTGGTGCAGAATTAGTTCAATTGGTAGTTCTGAGGGGAGGCAACCAGGTCTATCTCTGGTGTCCCCCCCCATTTCTTCTTCAAGAGCTTGAATATTTTGGGCTCCAGTTTTCATTCGTGTGGGTCCATGAGATTTCTGCTTAAGTCATCTGCCAGTGAATTTAGTTCGCCTGGAAGGAAATGAGATTGCAGGTGCACTTGGTAGCTCAAGGCTGTGATCCACAGAGCTATGGCTAGTCTTCAGAGTGGATAGGAATGGGTTCCCCGCTGCCTGTTTATGTACCACATAACTGTTTTGTTGTCTGTCTTTATCAATAGTTGTATTGGAAGAATAAGGTATTTGAAGGCTGTCAGAGCATTCTGTCTGTACAGCTAACATTTCTTTTTGATTGATATGCAGGTGCATCCATTTTGGGTTCCATTTGCCCTGAATGCACTGCCCTGCCTTGTGAGCCCCCATGCATAGTCTGATGCGTTTGTTGTTAGGGATGGGTGGCAGGGGGTAGAGTGAAAGGGTGTCCCTTGTATTGGTAGTAGGCCTCTGCCCACCAAAGGAACTCTGCCCTTAGACAAGGGATGACAGGAATCTTTGTATCTGGGTCCTGAGAATGCTGACACTATAGACTTCTGACACCATTGAAGTTTCCTCATATACAGTCTTGCATATGGAATTAACAGAATGCAAGAGGCGATGAACCCCAGGGCTTGCAGGATTTTCCTTGCAGATAGCTGGGTTTTTGTGGGCAGTAGGTTGTCAAATAAACTTGTTTCTGCGGAGTGAGGAATGCCATCTGGGAAGTTGTGTTCAAACTTGCTCCCAGGAATACAACCTGTTGGCAGGGTACAAGGTGTGATTTATTCTCACTGATGGTGTACCCCAGAGAAGTTAGAAGTCTCTGAACAAATGCCAGGTGTTGTAATAGCAAGTCCTGACTTTCTGCCTGAAACAGGCAATCGTCCAAGTATGGGTAAATCTGAATATTTCTCTGCCTGCAAAATGCAATGGCTGGAGCTAGGCACTTTGTGAATACCCTGGGCACAGTAGATAAGCCAAAGGGAAGTGCAGAGAACTGATAGTGCATGAAGCCTGCCCTGAAACATACGTATTGTCTGCAGGAGTCCCTTATTGGGATGTGCAGGTAAGCTTCTTTTAAGTCTAAGGTTGCCAGCCAGGAAATCATGGCTAGCATAGGAAGAAGCTGTTGTATAGTTAGCATCTTGAATTTTGGAACCACCAGAAAGGTGTTGAGAATAGACAGGCCCAGGATAGGAAGCCAGGAGTTTTCTTTTCTGGGAACCAGGAACAGTCTTGAATAAAAACTTTGTCCCCTTTGTTCTGCTGGGACAGGTTGAATAGCCCTGAAACTGTGGAGAGAGAACACTTGTTTTTGGACCTCCGCCACTGACTTGAGGGGAGGTCTGGCCATACACTTGGGGTTGGGAGTGAGTGGAAGTGGAATCTGTAGCCTAGGGAAACTGTTTAAAACCCATTTGTCGTGGGTAATGAGTTCCCAGTTTTTTGCATGCAGGGCGAGCTTTCCTCCGAAGGGAGAAAGTAGTTGAGCAGCGCTTGGAAGAGTTAAGGATAAGTCATTGTGCTATTTTTCCATAGGGGGTGGCTTACTACTCCCTGCTTTGCAAGTGGGAGCCCCCCACTGCTTAGATCTGTGCATAGCCTGAGACTGAAGTCTTGGTGATCTGCTGCTCCTGGGTTTGGACTGAGAAGGCCTGGAAGGGACTGGAAAGGACCAGTTCTTTGAAGGCCAATGCCTAATGAATCTAGGAGACTGTACGTGTAAGAAATCTTTAACAGTTTGCATAGATTTGGCTTTTTCCTCCATCCTTTTGAGGACTTCTGCTTTGTTGCCAAAAAGGCTGTCTTGGTTTAAAGGGTGCATCCAGTAATTTAGCTTTAACAAGATCCAGCAAGTTTTATTCCTTAAGCCAAGCATGCCTTCTAGGTACAGACCCAGTGACAACAGCCCTGCAAGATGCTTCTAAAGCATCAAAACCACATTGCAAAGTATCTTTACCAACGTGTTCAGCAGAATGCATTACCTCTTGCAAATCTTTGTGTTCAGCACAGTCAGAACTCAACATCATTTTCTGTTTAAGTAGTCCCATAATATGCTGCTGATACTTTAACATATGAAACTGGCAATTTAAAGCCCTAACGGGTAAAGTAGCAGAAGTGTATACCTTCTTACCCCATCTGTCTAAAGCTATCAGAAAGGGTAGGCTTTTTGGCAGTAGTAGCCTTAATGCCTTTTGGTCCTTGGGAAATGGGTCTCTGGATCCGCAGTAGAATTCTTGAAGAGGAATTTGTGAGAGTCAGGTACTCTGTAGTACCGGTCAGGTATCCTGGGAGCTGGGGCAAAGTGTCTGGGGTAAGGCTGGATTCCAAGAAAACATCATCTACAATCTCCAGAACAGGAGGGATAGCTTAAGGCCTGTGTCGAGGCAAGAGTAAAAATTCCTCAAGTCTCTTTTTGGACTCAGAATAGTCCTGGCTATCCCAGCAGAAATGTTCCCTAAGGGTATGCAAGGGTTTCACCAAAAGAAAAATCCTCTGGAGGAGAAGCAGAGGGAATGGAATCCTCTGCATCAGAATCCTCATAAGTAGATAAGGGTAAATCCTGGTAGTCAGAAGGAACAGAGGTATCATATTCCTAATCAGTTCTAGGTCACTTAGAGGGGGAAGGCTGGCTTCCCCCAATTAAGGTAATAAGATCTTCAGCCATTCTAATAATTTGTTTTTGAGGAATATAGGCCTGAGAATTCGGTTTGGTCGTCGGTCTTCTAGGTACACTATGAGCTTTACGCCAGAGGAATTCGGTATTTTTAGCGTGAAATGAAGTTGTCTGTTTAATATGAAAATCGGTAGGCCTGAATATATCCTCAGAAGCCTCAGGTGCCTGCACAGTGGCTCCGGACCCATCCAAGGTAGAGACATCCGCAGGTGCCATAGTCGAAGCATCTCACGGCATACCAGACTCCGAATGGGTCTCAGTAGAGGCCTGTGAATCTGTAGCAGCGGGTATCAGGGGCTGCGAAAATGCCTCACTGAGTACCGGTGAACTGGTGACTAGCGTAACGGAAGGGTAGTCAGCAGTTATGGACCTATGCGGTCTGTCTCTGTCTTTATCCTTACATTTTTTCAGAAGATCGGTAGTCGGATGGCTTAACGAAGTCATTTCGGAGTACGGAGATCAAGAATGACAGTACTTAGCTACAAAAATAGCCCAACGATGAATAGTTTGGGCATTGAACAAGGCACAAAACCAACCGCGAAGGACGTCATGGTCTGGGCCTAAATAGGTGACGCAGTAAGAATGAAAATCCCTATGAGGTATTTGCTTTCCACAGGCAAGACAACTGTTAATTTTTTCTGACACAAGTTAGTACTTGTCTTTATGAAGACTTCAGGTCTGAAACTCAAAAATGAAAATTTCAGGAGTCGGCTGACTGGCACTTGCGAAATGCTTCTGCTTCAGGCACCACACTGCAAGAAACACTGATGTAATGGCATCAGCTGCATGTTTTATACCCCTGATGTCCTGACGTCATGGAAGAAGTGACAACATCCGATGCAGAAATCCGAAGACTCTGGTATTCAGGCTGGTAGAGGGTTACCTGCAGTCAAATAATCCAAAAGTGTGAGTGCAACAGTGAAACACGAAGAACACCTTAAGTTTTACCTGTCTAAAAAGTTAAGTTTTAGTGGAGAGTCACTACTTTCAAAACAGCAAGATAGATTGAAAGAGGGGGTGTCACTTTTGTATTCTGGTACTAAAAAGTGAAGACACAAAGCAGGACCACCAGGCTCTAAAAATCAAACAAATTTACTGTATATTCTGGTACTATGGAATACAGTAGCATGGCCAAAAAAATTAAATAATTGAAGGGGAATGATTTCACAAAATGATAATTTTGTGCTTACTCACACAAGCCAGTAAAAACAGAGAAGAAATGAGATATATGGTCAAATTAAAATAAAGGGAAGGCAAATAGAAAGACAGTGGTGATAGTAACCGAGTGGGGAAAAAAAATTCTGCCGGACTCACAAAAGACAGAGCTGTGGTCTCTCTTCAAGTTTTAATATGCAGCTAAAAGCAGAATACAAGTAAAACACATGGTAAATAAAACTAATCACAGTATTCAAAATAGAAAAAGACAATA